>NC_056731.1:155681728-155700969 GCF_019279795.1 Protopterus annectens
CGTCTCTTACATGGACAGGGCATGGATATGCTAATTACTTCACTTGCAGCCGAAAGGCATGCAAATGAGGTAATTTCACGATCCAGGAAGCAGAAACCTGCCTGTGTAAGAGCTGTGTTATCTGCAGAAATGTACTCAGTTGATAACTGAGTACCGTTCTGCAAATAACACAATGGAGCCTTGTCAGCTCCAAATAAAGTTTGCAAATGTCCCAGGCAGCATGCCAATGGCCAAATATGTGGCCACTGGCAATGTACCCCGATGCAAACATACAATAAAAATGTTATTTTTTTCTCGGCAATCGCCGATGTTTAAACGTAGCGCAGCGCCACGCAAATGGACTGCGCTATAAAAAAAACAGAAAAATAAAATGGGTTTATGCCAAGCATGAATTTACAATGGAATGGAATAGCAGGCTAAAACAACATGGCCACCGAGTAGGGGTTGCTAAGGGGAGAAGCTGAGTGTAAGACATGTAACTAAGCATTAGTAGGCAATCCTATGTAAATGAGTGGTAGGATAGTGAATCGTACTGTTACATAGGAAATGAGCACATTCCGTGCAGTGTAGGAGTAGGATAAGGGGGAGTAACAGAGTAGGAGATAGGTGACATCACAGGGAGGAATGTATGAAAGAAATGCAGCTCATTGGAGCACAGTGGCATGTGAAAGATGTCAGTCGCACATCATGGAAAGAGGAGTGTCAACAAGTAGGCATGGGAAAGCCAAGAAATGGAAGGTGTACACTATGGATAACACCAAATTTTCTTGCATGGTGTGCATGCGCGTGTGTGCATGCTGGTAGGCACGAGTAAGCTAGAGTGCGCATGTGTAAGTGTGAGTGCGCGTGTTTAAGGCAGAATACGCATGTAGGAGCCTGTTTAAACATTTGTCAGTTTGTTTTCACTGGTGTGCGTGCGTTTTCACCCAAATAAGCAGATTCTAGTCTGTCTAAGCATGTGTGCGCGCGTGTTAGCCACTGTGAGCGCGTTTTCTCTGGTATGCGCGTCACTCCCCCCTGAGGAAACAGAAGGGAAAAAGGAAGCATGGGAAATAGTAGGAAGCTAGCAGGGATTACTGGTAGAGCTAGCAGGTGAAAACAATCAGAAGAAGGCAATTACACAGGCAGAACAGTAGCCCAGCCCAGCACTTAAAACTCTGCAAACAACAGTGCAGAATGTTTCTCTCAAGAGACACTGCAACAGAGGAGTAAGCTATTAGAAGTGAAAACTGAAAAAGCTTCACTCAGACCAAAAATGCTAGGGGCTGCCATAGCTGTTATAAGGAGACATGTGCAACTTGCTGAGGGTGGTGACTATGCAAATGCTGCCGGACAACCCACAGTGAGGAGACGGAGAAGAGTGTACAGGCCCAGGGTCACCTACCAGGGGTTACATGAGCTGGAGATAGTGGAGCGCAATAGAGTGGACAGAGACCTCCTGCAGCAAATTGTTGAGCTGTGCAGGCCACGCCTCACACACAGAACCAACAGAGGGGAACCCATCCCAGTGGAAACCAAGGTATGTGTTGACCTAAGAATACTAGCAACAGGTACCTTCCAGAGACCAACTGGTGATATGATGGGGATATCACAGGCATCAGCCTCTGGGGTACTGCACCATTTCCTGGATGCCATGTCAGCACATGTCGGTGATCATGTATATTCCCCCAATGCCCGTGAGGTATTGGCCAGCAATATGCGTCTCTTCCAGCAAATAGCGGAATACCCTGAGGTAGTGGGTGCAATAGACTGCACGCATATATGCATCAAAGCACCAGCTGGTGAGCAGGGTAGGGCCTACATTAACCACAAGGGCTTCCCCTCCATCAACTGCCAGGTCATGTGTGATGCCCAGGGCATAATAATGAATGTGTGTGCTGGCTGCCCTGGAAGCTACCATGATTCCCATATCTGGCATCTGACGCAGCTGTACCAGACATTTGCCAATGGGGACATCCCACATGGTCACTTAGTGGGGGATGCTGGCTATGCACTGGAGCCGTGGCTGATGACACCTATCAGAAATGCACACACACCTGAACAAGAACGCCATAATGAGGCGCACGCACAAACACGAAATGTAATCGAGCGTGTGTTTGGGCTGCTCAAGTCACGGTTCCGGTGCCTGGACACATCTGGTGGAGCCTTGCAGTACTCACCAACTACATGTACCCAAATTGTCATGGTATGTGCTATGCTACATAATATGATTCTGCGAAAACAGCTGCAGCAGGACCAGCATAGGTCTGGGCCAAACAGCCCCCCACCATTGCCAAGCCAATCACAGGCAGAGCGTGACTCGGAGGAGGAACAATCTGAGCCTGCCCCAGTAGGCAGAAGGAGGCATGCCCAGTATGCCTTGGCCTTGGCAAAGCGGCAAAACATAGCACATATACTGGCTCAGTAGGAACCCTGGAAATGATACCTCTCTCTCTGACTCACACATATTGTAAAAGGGATGCCTAAGTTGACACAACCTGCTATCAAACATGTACAGGGAGTGTAGTATGTGCATCCAACATAGACAGCCCTGCAGCACCACCTGAGGCATGATTGCCATGTGTTAAGCAATGTAACACCATGTAGTATATGCAAACTTGATGACCCTGACTAACATCCTACCCTCACTAAGCATGCTGCCACAATATGAAGACAAGATGATCATTTACAATAATTGGCTTAAGTATTGCTGTTAGTCAAAGGGGATGCAATGCATGCCAGCCTGGGATGACATGCTGAGCAAGACATGATGCTCCACCTGCTTGGAATGGCGTGCACCTATCAGGCCTGGCCTTTTGGATACTGGCAAAGGCTGTTGTCACCCCACCATGCCTTGAATGGGTAAGGCTCAAAACACAAACCCACCTCCATAGGTATGACAAGGGATAAGAACCTAGATGTAATGCTACCCAATGCCAGAAGTCTAAACTGCAAGATGCATGCAGTCTAAACTCCCCTCAGCATGGAGAATGTTGATATCTGTCCTGTAACAGAAAACTGGGTCAAGGCTCACAAGAGCACCCTAACACTACCAGGTTACACCTCATACCGTGCTTTACAGCCCCAAAACATGGAACAAACTACAAAAGGAGGGTGCCTAGCAATAATTGTCAAGGATAACCACACCCCCATGTTGGTACCACAACAAGAAGCAGCATGGACTATCCATGGTCAAGTAACAGTGGCTAAAACTGCCTCTCAGTTTGTAGCCTGCTACAGACTACCCTCCTAATGCCAGGAAATGCACTTGGTCTACGTTGGAGCACATGGAAATATCAAGCTCTCCAAACAACATTATATTGGGTGACTGAAAATACTCAAACATAGACTGGGAGCATTATTCCAGCTCCAACACCCTAGGCCAAAGGTTCCTAGAATCCATAAACCAAAATGCTCAGGAACAATGTACCACTCCCACAAGAGAGGTAAGCATACTGGATGTGATAATCAGCAACATGGGTACTCTATGGCCAGATGAGAAGTGTATCCCTCACTGGTAAGATCAGACCATACAGTAATCACACTGGATATTCACATCTTGACGACAGTCCCTGGCCAGAAAACCACAGTGAAAAATATGTGTAAAGGAAATGTTGCACTCCTCCAAACTGATGTGGAATCCATTAAAGGCCCTGTGCCTGTGGAAAATATGGGCCACACCTCAGAACCCTTTATAAATGCATTCTATGAACACTGTCAGGAATGCATGGATTATGCAATCCCAAATAAAACCAAGGCCCAATACCATACATGCAGGCATCTTGGCATGGTGGACCCCAGCCATTACCAAACCATGCAAGAGAATGAGGAAGCTACTACATGATATAGCAAACCCAAAAAGGAAAGTAATCTCTGATCAGTATTATGGCAATAAAATATGGCCACTCATGAAATCCACTAAGGCCAGCTACAACATGTTGAATCTATGAATCTTGGGCAATGTTACACCTGCCCCATGTACACAGACAACCCCCTCCTCCCCCCAAGAAATACAAATATATGTGAGAGATGCAACCATTTATCCAAACTGGAGGCTGAGCTCTCTCAACTCAGTACTGTCAAAACTAGTCAGGAGGAGAAGGTAACCACACACACCATAAACCCAGTCTCACATAGACCTATCACAACTGCAAACCAAAGACATAAACACACAAAAACATTCCCGGAGGCTCTAATTAAAAATCCAGCAAATCAACAGAGGCCTCCAAAGCAGACACCCAAGCAACCACTACCTCCAAACATAGCACATGCAACACATAGTACACAAAGTCAGTATGCCAAACAGTCACAGGCCGTAAGGACAAACAACATGCCTGATACACTTGTAATAGGTGACTCCACAGTCAGACACACTGATGTCCCGCTCACCAGACTGAACAAGGAAAAGGGTACAGTAAGCTGCCTGTAGGCTGCTACAATCCGCCACATAACACAAGCATGCAGGTCACTCCAAAGCAAGTACAAATATGACTCAGTCATTGTCCATGCTGGTGTGAATGACCTGAGATGTACCTCCCTGGACTACATGAAAAGAGACATAGAGGAGCTCTCCGATTATGTAGGCCAGGCCAGTATGACTCTGACCCTGAGCAGCATCCTACCCTCACCAAGAATGATGCCACAGTACAAACACAGAATAATCAGCTTTAACAATTGGCTCAATTACTGGTGTCATTCCAAGGGGATCCAATGTCTGTCTGCTTGGGATGTCATGCTTGACAATCCACGCTGCTTTGCCAGGGATGGCTTGCACCTGTCACCCCTGGGCATCTGGATATTGGCTAAGGCTCTTGCCACCTCCATAGTGCCTTTTGTAGGCAAGGCTGAAAAGACGAACCCACCTCCCTAGAAAACATAAGTGGAAAAAACATAAGGGTAATGCTGCTCAATGCCAGAAGTCTAAACCTCAAGATGCACGCTCTCGAGGCCCTCCACAGTATGGAGAACATCGATGTCTGTGCAGTGACGGAAACCTGCATCAAGGCTCCTGAGAGCACCCCAGCACTACCAGGTTATATCTCATATCATGCTTTTCGGCCCCAAAACCTGGACCAAACCACAAAAGGAGGGGGAGTATCCATATTCAGCAAAGATACCCACACGTCCAGGTTACTGACAATGCATGAAGCATCAGAGACCATCCATGTGCAACTAACCGTAGGCAAAACTGCTGTACAGTTTGTAGCATGCTACAGACCACCCTCTCAAACCCAGGAATCCCACTCAGATTTCCTGAAGACACTGGAGAGTATGAATGTCTCTCCAAATACCAAACAAGGTACTCACAAATTACCACATAGGTGGTAATCCATTACGTATGGAAGAAGTAATCAGGGACCTAGGGACACAAGTGGACAGTAACCTCTCATGTGACACTCACATTGCCAACGTGGCTAGGAAGACCTTCTATATTGGCCACCTTATCATGAAAGGATTCACATCTACATCAAGAGAGGTCATTGTGCCCCTATACTCTTCTCTTGTCAGGCCCATAATTGAGTACAATGCCCCATTTGGGATGTACCTTACCCGGCACCTGCAGCAGTTAGAAAGACCTCAAAAGTACATCACCAAGAGGATAAAGGGTCTCAAACATTTGTCACATGCTGCCTGGCTGATGACACCCCAGCTGTATGCAGTCACATACTGCATACTCAAAGGCGATGTATGCCCGATGTACAAGGCCATGTCCAATACAGAATTAATGGACATGCTCCACCTCAGAAAATCCAAATCCATTAGAGCCGCGAGAGCGAGAGATGTCAACCTCAACACATAAATAAATAGGATGTGCTGGAGGGACAGATTCATAACCCAGAGGCTCCCTACACTCTGGAACAGAATCCCACTCCATGTTAGGCAGGGCCCCTCACTGATTCTCTTCAACAGGAATCTTGCCAAGTGGATGGGAGATTGTAGATTTGCACTGGGGGTCTTCACTGCGTCATGTCTAGACAGAGGCACAGTAAAGTAAACCCTAAATGGGCATAATATTCACATAGCAAGGGGTGGCGAAAGCCACACACACTCTGGCTAGGCTTATAAATGCCCTAGGGCAGATAGCCTAGTATGAACCTATGAACCTATGAAGATACAAATTGTACAGGACACTAAGGATAATCACAAGGCTTTCTTAACTGATGGTAGGAACCTTGTTGAGAATTCACAGATATGCTCTGAATTACCAAATATTACAAACAATACACCAAACCCACTCACATTGCCAACATCCAAAATGACAGGTTCAGTGCAATCCCCCCCCCCCCCAAAATGTGAAATATCTATCCCAGCAGAGTGCTGGCCCCCTGACATTGCAGATGCTGAGGTAACAGCCAGCATCTTCAAAGCAAAACACACAGCATCAATGGTATGAGATGGTGTCCTGGGCTGTGTCTAACATTAACTCCAAGAAGAATGGAACACCAAATAACACTACTGCTCAATTTCAGCCTTACCACAGGATATGTACCCAAAGAGCAGTGTACAGCAACAGTGGTCCCTCTCTACAAAGGTGGTGCCTGAATGGATACTGCAAACTATAACCCCAGAATCCTGACAAGCTTGGTCTGCAAAGCTATGGAAAGGATCATCATGGACCTCATAAATAAAGATATTGGGGACCTACAGACACTGGAACCTACCCAGCGTGGCTTTCTTAAGGGCAGATCCTGCCCCTTAAACATGTTTGACTCATTTGAAACAGTCATCAAGGCCATTGATGAGAGGAATGTGGTCCACACAGCCTATCTGGACCTTGCAAAAGCCTTCCATACAATACCCCACATGTTCATTATAGATAAGCTCACCAGCTTAAATATAAACCCCTATGTCAGTAGATGGGTTGAAAACCAGCCCAAGGACAGAATTGACATGGTCCAAAATGCTGCAGCCATGTCAGACCACAAACAGCTACAACTGACATCCCACAAGGCTCGGTCCTGGGACCTCCCTTGTTTGGTATATATTTCTCATAGGTACATGCCAACATGGAAGGACTGTGTCTGAGCAAGTTTGCAGAGGAATACAAACTGGGCACCATATCTGACCCTCCAGCTGACACAAGCATCCTACAAAAGGGACACATAGAAACAGACAACTGGTGCCAGAGCCATGTCATCAAGCTAATTGCAGAAAAGTGTATAGTCATCCCCTGTGGATAAACAGTAAGTGCCCACCAATTACCACATAGGTGTTAACCCATTAAGTACTTTAGAAGTAATAAGAGACCTGGGGACACAAGTTGATAGATATCTTACATTTGACAACCATGTGGCTGTAGTGGTTACAGAAACATACCATATACCCACCTAATCATGAAAGTAGTCAGATATAGATCAGGGGAGGTCATCGTGCCTCTTCAGTCATCCTTCATCAGCCTCACAATTGAGTACAATGGCCCCTGTGGGGTGTACCTCAGCAGACACCTCCAGCAACTGGAAAGACCCCAAAAGTACCTCACCAGGAGGATCAAAGAGCTCGAACAGATGCCATGGGTTGCCTGATTAAACAAACTGCAGCTCCACACAGTGCCATACTGCCTGCCCAGAGGCAAGCTGTGCCTGATGTATAAAGCCATGTCCAAGCTGGAATCAATGAACATGCTGTACCTTGTACAATCTGAATGCCAGTGAGCTATGCACATGAGAGACCTGAACCCCAGCACTGACATACATAGGACATGCTGTAGTGATTGATCCATAACCCAGAAGCTCCCTCCACTCTTGAGTAAACTCCCAGTACAGGTTAGCCAGAGAGTCCCTCATTGACTCTCCTCAAGAGGAATTTTGATGAGTGGATGGAAGATGGTAGGTTTACCCTAGGTATCACTGTTATGTCATGGGTAGACAGAGGCACAGTATACTAACCTTGAAATATGTCATGGCAAAATCCAGTTACAATGTGTGTTGAAGGAGAAACACACTCTCTGACTAGCAGTAGAAATGGCCTAGGGCACATCGCTAGTGTTTGTCAATGTCCACCCAAGTTGCGGAATACACTACCAATGTTGGACAAGCCTGGTTTAAGTAGTCCATATCTGAACAAAATGCAACGTGGTCATATGTGCAGAACTGGCCTTTAACCAGTCTGGTGTGCTCACTATGAATATTTAAAGCAGTGATAGGACTGAAACCCAGGATACTGTCCACCACAGTGAAAGTACTGAACAAGTACACTATACGATATTACAGTGTTTGGTCAGTATGAAAGGATGTTGACAACTGTATGCAAACTATCCCATGGAAAACCTGCAGGTACAGTATAATCCCTGATGGGTTCAGACACAAAGCAGTTGGGCAGTAAGTACACAACATGACTCCCAACACACAACTATAAATGTGAAATATTGTTGAAGTTCACACACAACCACAAATGTGGTGGACTGCAGATTTCAACATATGGAAAACTCACACTGGGCATGCTCGCACACTTTGATAAATGAGACATATGTCAGGCAACAAGGCATGGAAAACCTGAACTGGGCATGCTCACACACTTAGGCCATGTCTCAGTTTAGCAGTTGGCCACACATATCTGGTATTTGTATGTGTTAATCCAGGAACCAACCACAATACAGCAATCTGCCCAGTGCACACAGTTAAATGACTACAGACACATAAGTTAAATAGTGGATCCCTCTCATATTCAAACATCTTCCATAGATACACAAGTTGTTCATAGAAACAGGGAAAGCTATGGCAATAAAGACCTGCAAACAGTTTATCAGCAACAAATATTGTGCATCTGAAAATTAAACATATGGGTGTAGAGGTCAGTACTAGGCTGTTTGCCCTAGGGAATACAAGCTTAGCCAGTGTGTGCTTGGCATCTGCCTCCCCAGTACAGTAGGCTACTGTGCCTCTGTAAAGTAGGTCACAGAAGGCACCATTTAAGGCTATTGTGCTGTGCCTCCGTCAAGCAGGGACACAGTGGAGATCCCAGGGGTTGAATTTACAATGTCACATCCATGTGGCTGGTGTTTGCTGGAAGAGGGTTGGTGAGGACATACAGTAATTGGGTGTCAATTACAGACTGAGGGGAGCCTTATCTGCAGTGTCTGGACAATTTCACTGTCAACACTTTGACGTGATGAGTTTGAGGGATTGAAGTGTCGTGCCAATACTGTTCAGAGACATCCTCCCTCTGTGGGATATTGCTCTGTAATGTATTAGCTCCCTCTTTCTGTTGTACAGCTTATATATGGCTGGTGTACACCAGACAGGTCTCCTGTTGTGGAGGAGTCATGGGTTTATTTGGGATAGCATGATCAATGCAAACCTCCCAGATGCTCATAGAATGCAATTGTCAAGGATTATGCAGAGTGGCCTGTATAATCCCCCAGCATGGGTCCTTTGAAGTCTTCCACCCCAGTCTTCACAAGTGCAAAGTCTGCTTTTGATAAATACTTTGTTTGCAGTGACTTCCTTGCCTGGGGGTGGGGATGGGATATGGATGTCCAGGGAAAGTTGGGTATGGTCAGATATTAACAATGGTGGTCTACCTCTGGTGTGGAACATAGAGTCCCCATGTTGCAGATGGTCAGGTCCAATATGTATTCCCCTTGTGGCTGTGGAGAGTGGTCCTGCCAGAGCACATGGATTCACAAATTTTAGTGGCTGTAGGGTGATGTTGTTGAGGCCTGAGTAGTTCCCCACACAATATACCTGTACCTGATGTTAACCACTGTAATGGTGTATGTGAACATCTTCATATCCTACACTGTTCCCAGGAAGCAAAGTGTGTTTCCTGGATATGGGACGAATGGTCTGAACTGGTTGTGTTGTTTGTTACAGGTTCTGTGGTCATGAAGCATGGTATAAAACATAACCTAGCAGTGCTGATGTGCATATCTGACCCAGAAGTAGGCGGCTGTTAATGCATATATATGCTATCCCCCTAACTGACAGATAGTAATAGATGTACATACTTCTATATATATAATGATGTCAGCACCCTATAAATACTGCAGGAGAGGAGCAAATGCCCAGTAATTCAAATAGCGTGCCCCGCTAATGCATCTCTTTCAAATGTCATAATACAGTTAGGTAGGTGTTTGAATCCTGCAAATGCTGAGTGGGTGAGCGGAGTTAGTGTGTATGCAATTCTGTGTGGAAAAAATGTCCCTTTTGGCAAGTAGAAGAACACACTACATGATGCACATTCCTCTTTCTAAACACTGATGATGTCAGCACCCTATAAGTACAGCAGGAGAAGAGAAATCTTCCAGTAATGCGAATAGCGCTCTGCTAATGTGTCTCTCGCAAATGTCATAACATAGTTAAGTAGGAGTTTGAATCCTGCAAATGCTCAGTGTGTTTGGGTGAGGGAGGCTAGTGTGTGTGCAATTCTGTGTAAAAGAAATGTCCCTTTTGGCAAGTAGAAGAACACACTACATGATGCACATTCCTCTTTCTAAACACGGATGATGTCAGCACTCTATAAGTACAGCAGGAGAAGAAAAACCTCCTAGTAATGCAAATAGCGCACTCTGCTAATGCGTCTCTTTCTCAAGTGTCATAGCATTGTTGGGTGGGGATTTGAATCCTGCACTTGCTCAGTGTGTGTTTGGGTAAGGGGAGTTAGTGTGTGTGCAATTCTGTGTGAAAGAAATGTCCCTTTTGGCAAGTAGAAGAACACACTACATGATGCACATTCCTCTTTCTAAACACTGATGATGTCAGCACCCTATAAGTACAGCAGGAGAAGGGAAACCTCCCAGTAATGCAAATAGCGCGTTCTGCTAATGCATCTCTTTCTAGTGTCATAACATAGTTAGATAGGGATTTGAATCCTACAAATGCCATGTGTATTTTTATCACACAGTTTGTCCATGTGTGTGGGGTGTTGCTCTTAATATTGTATGACATACATTATATCAGTAATGTCAATGCACACATGAGGTATGTGTGTGCCACATAGACAAATGTATCTGTGACCTTAAAGAGTTCTCATGTCTGAAGCCTGCCTCATGTGAATACATGGAATTTGCATTACACAACTTTATGACTATAGTTTTCTGTGCAGGGGCTGCATTTGGTATGTAAATATACAGTGAGAGTAGTCTATGGTGTCTTCTTACCAGCGAGGGATACACATCTGGTTTGGAGCATATAGTCCACATGTTGGTGATGATCAGGTGCAGCATGTTTTCCCCTCTTGTGGGAGTGGTAACAAGTTGTTCCATAGCAAATGAGTATATGCATACTAGGAACGTTACACCTAGGGTGTTGAAGCTACAGTAATGCTCCCAGTCTATGTGTGGGTAAATGAAGCTGCCCAATATATTGTTGTTTGGAGACACCTGCAGATATTCATGTATTCTTAAGTAGGCCAAGTGGGTTACCTGGGTTTAGGAGGGTGGTCCGTAGCAGGCTATGAACTGGAAGTCAGTTTAACCCACTGTTAGTTGCATGTGGATAGTCTGTGATGCGTCACACTGTGGCAACAACCTGGGGGTGTGAGTATAGGTTCATAGGTTCATAGGTTCATACTAGGCTATCTGCCCTAGGGCATTTATAAGCCAAGCCAGAGTGTGTTTGGCTTTCGCCACACAGTTTAGATTAATGTTGCTATGCCCTTTCTGAGGTTAGTATACTGTGCCTCTGTCTAACATTGACACAGAAGTGATACCAGTGGTACACCTACAATCCCCCATCCACTCATCATGATTCCTCTTGAAGACAGTCAATGAGGGACTCTGCCTAACCTGGACTGGGATTTTATTCCAGAGTGAAGGGAGCCTCTGGGTTATGAATCTGTCCCTCCAGCATGTCCTATTGATGTCAGTGCTGAGGTTCAAGTCTCTCGGCAAAGCTCGATGGGAGTTTGATTTTCTGAGGTTCAGCATGTCCCTTAATTCCGGTTGGACATGGCATTATACATCTGGCACAGATCGCTTCTGAGCAGGCGGTATGCCACTGAGTATGGAGTTATGTTAACCGGGCAGCATATGGCATCTGTTTGAGCCCTTTGATCCTCTTGGTGAGGTACTTTTGTGGTCTTTCCAGTTGCTGCAGGTGTCTGGTAAGGTAAATCCCAAAAGGGGCATTGTACTCAATTATGGTCCTGATGAGGGATGAGTAAAGAGGCACGATTACCTCCCCTGATCTAGATGTGAATCCTGTCATGATTAACTGGGCTATAAAAAATGTTTTTCCAACCACTTTGGCCACGTGGTCGTCAAATGAGAGATTGCTATCAACTTCGGTCCCCATGTCCCTAATTACTTCTTCCGTACGTA
Organism: Protopterus annectens; assembly: GCF_019279795.1. Lineage (NCBI taxonomy): Eukaryota > Metazoa > Chordata > Ceratodontiformes > Protopteridae > Protopterus > Protopterus annectens. Next base: position 155,693,967 of record NC_056731.1, read on the forward strand.
ATAGATTACCACCTATGTGGTCATTTGTGGCCACTTTGTTTTTGCCAAAGGGGATGACTATACACTTTGTGGCATTTAGCTTGAGGCCATGGCTCTGGCACCAGTTGTCTGTTTCTATGAAGCCCTTTTGGAGGATGGTTGTGTCGGTTGGAGAGTCAATTATAGTGCCCAGTTTGCGGTCATCTGCGAACTTGGTCAGCCACAGTCCTTCCATGTCGGCCTGTACCTCCGAGACATGTATACCTAACAGGAGAGGTCCCAGGACTGAGCCTTGTGGGACACCACTTGTAACTGGTTTGGAGTCTGACATGGCTCCAGCAATTCTAACCATGTGGGTTCTGTCTTTGAGCCAGTTTGCAACCTATCTAGTGACATAGGGGTGTATATTTAAGCTGGTGAGCTTATCTATAATGCCCGAGTGGGGTATTGTATTGCAGGCCTTTGCTAGGTCCAGGTGGGCTGTGAGGACCACCTTCCCTTGTCAATGGCCTTGGTGACTGTTTCAAAGAAATCAGCCAGGTGTAAGAGGCAGGATCTGCCCTTAAAGTCACACTGGGTAGGATCCAGTGTCTATAGGTCCCCAATACCTTTATGTATGAGGTCCATGATGATCCTTTCCATAGCTTTGCAGACCAAGCTAGTCAGGCTTATGGGGCAATAGTTTCCAGGATCCGCTGAGTCACCACCTTTGTGGAGGGACCACTGTTGCTGTACGCCACTCTTTGTGTACATAACCTGTGGTAAGGCTGAGATTGAACAGTAGTTTTATGTTTGGGTTTAGCTCATCTTGGAGTTCATGTAGGATGCAGTCCGGGACACCGTCTGGTCCTATTGATACTGTGTTATTTGCTTTGGAGAGGGCGGCTCTTACCTGAGCATCTAAGATGTCAGGGGGGCAACACTCTGCTGGGATAGATATCTTCCCTTCTGGTAGGGAGGGGGGGGGTGAGAAGTTTGTGCTGAACCTGTCAGCTAGGATGTTGGCAATGTCTGTGGGTTTGGTGTATTCTTTTGTCATTTTGGACTAATTCTGAGCATATCTGGGAATTCCCACCCAGGTTCCTAACATAGCTGAAGAAAGTCTTGTGATTATCCTTAGTGTCCTGTGCATTTAATCTCTCAAAGCTTTCTTTAGATGATTTTATGAGTGCAGTATTTTGCTAACACTGAACAGAGATGCCTCCCCTTTGGGGTTTTCTCTATCATGTAGTAGCTTCCTCCTTCTTTTGTATAGTTTGGTTATGGCTGTGGTCCACCAGACAGGACGCCTGCCTTTCTAGGATTGGGTCTTGTTTTTATTTGGGATTGTGATGATCCATGCATTCCTGAAGGTATTCATAGAATGCATTTATAAAGGATTCTGTAGTCTGGGACGTATTTTCCACAGGCCTGGGGCTTTGAAGGATTCCACCTCAGTTTTGAGGGGTGTGGAATTTGCTGTAGAGAAGTTTTACACTGTGGTTTTGTGGGCAGTGGGTGGGGTTGGGATGTGAATATCCAGTGAGATTAGTTTATGGTCTGATCTTACCAGTGAGGTGTACACATCTGGTCTGGGGCATAGAGTCCCCATGTTGGTGATGAACAGATCCTGTATGTTTCCCCCTCTTGTGGGAGTGGTAACAAGTTGTTCCATAGCATTTGAGTGTATAAATGCTAGGAACCTTTGAGCTAGGGTGTTGGAGCTAGAGTAATGCTCCCAGTCTATGTTTGGGTAGTTGCAGTCCACCAATATAATGGTGTTTGGAGAGACCTTCATATTTCCAGTGTTCTCAGGAAGGCCAAGTGGGGTTCCTGGGCTTGGGAGGGTGGTGTGTGCCAGGCTATGAACTGGAAGGCAGTTTTACCCACTGTTAGTTGCATATGGATAGTCTCTGATGCTTCGTGCTGTGCCACCAACCTGGAGGTGTGTGTATCTTTGATGAATATTGATACTCCCCCTCCTGTTCTGTTTCAGTGCAAGTTTTGGGGCCAACAAGCATGGTATGAGGTGTAACCTGGCAGTGCTGGGGTGCTTTTGGGAGCCTTGAACCAGGTTTCTGTTACTGCACAAATATTGATGTTCTCCATGCTAAGGACAGTTTCCAGTGCATGCATCTTGAGGTTTACACTGCTGGCATTGAGTAGCATTACTATTAGTTTCCTATCCCTTGTGATACCTATGGAGGTGGTTTTGTCTTTTGAGCGTTGCCTAAAAAAGGCACTATGGGGGTAGCAAGAGCCTTTGCCAATATCCGAATGCCCATGGATGACAGGTGCAAGCCATCCCTAGCAAAGCATCGTGGCTTGTCGAGCATGTCATCCCAGGCTGACAGGCATTGGATCCCCTTTGAATGACACCAAAACTTAAGCCAATTGTTGAAATTGATCATCTTGTCTTCATATTGTGGCATCATTCCTGGTGAGGGTAAGATGCTACTCAAGGTCAGGGTCATACCAGCCTGGGCCACATGCTCAGAAAGCTCCTCTATGTCTCTTATCATGTAGTCCAGGGAGGTACGTCTCAGGTCATTCACACTGGCATGGACACTGACTGAGTCATATTTGTACATGCCTTGGAGTGACCTGTGTGCTTGTGTTATGTGGCGGATCATAGCCGACAGTCATCTCACCGTGACCTTCTCCTAGTTCAGCCTGGTGAGCGGGACGTCAGTGTACCTGATGATTGAGGCACCTATTACAAGTGTATCAGGTGTGTTGTTTAGCCTTAAGGGCTGTGACTGTTCAGCACACTGGCTTTGTGAGCTGTGTGTTGCACGTGTTCTGTTCTGGGGTAGTGGTTGCTTGTGTGCCTGCTTTGGAGGTGTCTGCTGCTTAGGCAAAATTTTATATAGAGAGTCGAGTATATTTTCGTGTGTTTATGTGTTTGGATTGCTGTCATGGTAGGTCTATGTGAGATTGAATTGTAGTGACTGTGGTTTCCTTCTCCTCCTGACAGGTTTCGCCAGTACTGAGTTGAGAGAGCTTAGCCTGCAGTTTGTCTATATGGTTGCATCCCTCACATGTGTTGGAATTTGTTGGGAGGAGGAGGGTTGTCTGTGTACATGAGGCAGTTGTAACATTGCCTCTAGATTCCCAGATTCACCAGCTGGACTGGAGAGGAGATTGACAACTGACCTTTGGACATGCTAGAATAGTATTGGGAATTCCTTTAGAATTAACAACAAAAGGGCCAATGGAGAACAAGGTACTCAAGGTGAGTTTGTGAGGGTGTAGTGCTTTTAATTTGTTAGTGCTGGCATATGTAAATGCTTTAGTGAGCAAGTGCCAGGTAACTCAAATGCAATGTGTTACAGGTAACTAAAATGCAAAAATGACAAACAGTAACTTTCTGTCAAGTGAAACAAGGAAATAAGTACAGTAAGCAATGCAAATGTCACTAGGGATCCACAGAGGTTGTAAAGCTGCGTTTCAGGTGGAATTAGTGTTTCAGGGAAATAACAAGCAAACAAACATACAAACAAAGCTACATTCAGCAGGCCTGGATCTAGTCTATGCTACAGCAAACAAGGTATACCAATTTCAGTAAGAAACAGTTCAAATATGCAGGCACTATACGCCTTTAGCCAGAAATTACCAGCTCAGGCGGGCAGAGTCCAGCCTCTCCTTCCACAAGAGTGCAGACCATGAACCTTTGTAATGTAAAATAACTGGTCTGAAGCCCAAGTGCTGAAACCAGAACTAATACACATTTAGAATAACAGACACTGAGCCCTCAACCAGCAGTTCCCAACTTAGTAGGTTGTATGCTACCTGTCCTGCCACCACAGTATCCTTGACATTTAATGAGACTCACCTCCTGTCACAGTTAGTTCTGTGTTTGGGGCTGACAAGTATTGTTATGAAGTGTAACCTGGTAGTGCTAGGGTGCTCTTGGGAGTCTTGAACCTGTTGTCTATTACTGGACATATATCAACATTCTCTATGTAGAGTAGAGTTTGACTGCATGCATCTTATGTTTACATGTCCATCATTGAGTATCATTACTTCCATTTTCTTATCCCCTGTGCTACCTATGTAGGTGGCCTTCTGTTTACAGCCTTACCACCAGAATACAAAGATGTGCAGACATTACACTATGGTAATTAATAGGGTGTACCAAATAATACTATGACAGTCATACTGTTAATGCATCGGGCATGCTGGGATATACCCACAATGATATCATTGCACTGTACAATTGACAACATGATAATATTACTACACTTCTATGTAGTCAACCTGTGCATCAGCACCATGTTAACTGGTTCCTGCATCAATGTTACAGATTGCAGGAGGTGGCACAGTTTCATCATATGCACAGGGTGTGTACTTGGTATGCCTGAGTCTGCCACTGATACAATCAATCGACATGTATGTGTGTGTGTGTGTGTGTGTGTGGTGAGGGACAACAGTACAAGATGGGGCAATGTTGATGCAGTGTGTGCATGTATGTGTTAGCCTAGATGTTAGCATTATGCATGTGTGTATGCATGCACACAGTTCCACCTCGTGGCTGCCATATACGGGTGTTTGTGGACAGCCACAGACTGTACCTGTGAGGTCATACAGATCACTGTCTCTGGCCACGGACACGGTACCTGTGCCTGGCAGGGGGTGCTGCTATGACAGTATCAGGTACTAAGCCAGACTGGGTACTGTCATCAGAAGCACTTGGTTGATGACTGGAGACATGTCCCTGCTGGGAATGTCCAGAGCCACGTGCGTGGTCTCCTAGGGCGGTCTGATGACAGCACAGACCCAGCATTGCTGGGGCTGGTACTGGCACTATGAGAGCGGCAGCAGGTTTGTTGTCATACGCAATCACTGTCAGCTGCTGCTGTTGCTGGCATATGTCCACGTCGATGCCTCAACCATTTTGCATTGCCCTGGCTCATGGACATGTAGTTGTGGAACAGATCTAATGTGTCCCCCAACGTCTGTCAATGACCTCGGTGAAATTACGGATGGCAGCCGCAACGTCACTCATAGTGTCATTCATAGCAGTGCGATGTGCTCTCAGCTCCTCAAAACCTGTCTGGTGTAACCATATGTGACTGTGCCTGCATTACAGCCTGGAACATAGCTGAGTATGAAAGACCTCTATGGGCACATCTGACAGGGGCAGTATGACCACTGATGCTCCCATGAGAACCCTGGACATCTGCCTGTGTGGTACCATGTCAGGACTCTGGCCATGGCAACTGTGAGGGGATGCAAGTGCCACTGATACCACATTACCCTGGTCAATGCCCACTGTATGCTGTCCATCACCTAGGGACATTGGTGACAATGGATGTATTGGCAGGATGACTGTGTGCATTGATGGGGTTGACAGCTGTGTACTGTCGATTGGCTGACCAACAATGGACCCTGGAACACCTCCTGTGCCATTACACAGGTATCATCATTATCACTATCCCCAGCAGCGGATTCAGGTTCCCTGCTGCACACCACCAGAGCAACACCAGAACCTGTGAGAGGAAGACAGGAAACACAGTTTACAATGTGTACACAAGGTTACCACAGATGCACACGGGCACATGCACACATGGGCACATGCACATGCACACATGGGCCCATGGGCACATGGGCACATGCACACATGCACACATGCACACATGGGCACATGCACACATGCACACATGGGCACATGCACACATGCACACATGGGCACATGGGCACATGCACACATGCACACATGCACACTCCTCAGTACATGAGATACCAACACACAGACACAAACACACCTACAATCAAACACATAACAATACCGTTTGAGGGTATTATTACTATTATTATCATTAGTATTAAAGGTATTGCTATTGCACACTCACCAGCATGGATAGGCTGCCTTTCTGTTATACCAGAGGGACCTGCACAAATAAGACCGTTATTGTCAGTGGGCACAACTGTGCCATTGATACTGTGAGTATGATACAGTTCAGTAGTACAACAGTTGGCTTTCACAGGTCTACTGCTGATATTGAGAATATCACTCTTGCACAATAATTACCAGGATAACAGCTACAAACACAGTACACCTCACACATGCATAAACTACTAGTGTAGAGAACAGTCAACTATAGATATGGCATGTTACCTGCACGCCCAAGTCCTCATGCTGGGTGGCTCCAGCCTCCATCATTACACATGTGTGCGGATGTTGTTGTTGTTGGGATGGAGCCACAACACTTAGGAGGAGCCCACCAGTCTGGTGAGAGGGGTGTATAGCGCCCCACCACCTGTGGCAAGCTGTTGCCTGTGGATATCAGATGCACGCTGGCGGACATTTCTAATTAAATCACTGCAGTGATGGCGCACCTGCTCATATGTCCAGTTATGCATGCCTATGTCATTTACCCGACGGACAAGGTCTTGCCACAGTGCAGCCCTCTCCTGCTGGTTCTGGCTGGTGTGGGAAAAGAGTGTGGCAAAATCCGCACCAGGGTCTGGTGTATCTCCTCTTCCTCTGCAGTAGAGTGCGTGGGGTTGGCTGGTGCACCATTGCTCTGGCAGGAAAAAAAAATATGTGAGCAAGTGATATGGCACACATAATACTCTACTGTAGTGATATCACTGAACTGCCATATATAGCATCTGTCTATCTATTGGGGGATATACATGTAAATGACCACATATCAGTGCTCATCCAACAACTGTGTGACAGTGCCTGGCACACTCCATACAACAAACAAGTATACTCCAGCAGTCGGCACACTGTTTGAGGTCCAATGCACAGCCTCACACTGGGGTTTGTATCAAGGTAATGTATGGGAACATTGTCAACCCATGCAATGCATGCAATGCACAGTACAAATTTCACTGGTAATGTACCATTGTCTTTGTTGCCATAACCATACCTTCACGCAGTCACATACAGGGAACCACAGCACAAGATATGGCAATATATGTTTGTATCCCAATACCTGACACATCTTTCTCTGGCCTCACAAGGACACACACTACCATGACAGACACAAAGTCATGCTGAGCAATCACACCATTACAGACCCCCCCTTGGCAA
>NC_056731.1:155700982-155849723 GCF_019279795.1 Protopterus annectens
CCCAATGCAAATTTTTCAAGGTTTTATTATTTGGCAGAGTGGGGCCATGATCAATGCAAACCTCCCAGATGCTCATAGAATGCAATTGTCAAGGATTATGCAGAGTGGCCTGTATAATCCCCCAGCATGGGTCCTTTGAAGTCTTCCACCCCAGTCTTCACAAGTGCAAAGTCTGCTTTTGATAAATACTTTGTTTGCAGTGACTTCCTTGCCTGGGGGTGGGGATGGGATATGGATGTCCAGGGAAAGTTGGGTATGGTCAGATATTAACAATGGTGGTCTACCTCTGGTGTGGAACATAGAGTCCCCATGTTGCAGATGGTCAGGTCCAATATGTATTCCCCCTTGTGGCTGTGGAGAGTGGTCCTGCCAGAGCACATGGATTCACAAATTTTAGTGGCTGTAGGGTGATGTTGTTGAGGCCTGAGTAGTTCCCCCACACAATATACCTGTACCTGATGTTAACCACTGTAATGGTGTATGTGAACATCTTCATATCCTACACTGTTCCCAGGGAAGCAAAGTGTGTTTCCTGGATATGGGACGAATGGTCTGAACTGGTTGTGTTGTTTGTTACAGGTTCTGTGGTCATGAAGCATGGTATAAAACATAACCTAGCAGTGCTGATGTGCATATCTGACCCAGAAGTAGGCGGCTGTTAATGCATATATATGCTATCCCCCTAACTGACAGATAGTAATAGATGTACATACTTCTATATATATAATGATGTCAGCACCCTATAAATACTGCAGGAGAGGAGCAAATGCCCAGTAATTCAAATAGCGTGCCCCGCTAATGCATCTCTTTCAAATGTCATAATACAGTTAGGTAGGTGTTTGAATCCTGCAAATGCTGAGTGGGTGAGCGGAGTTAGTGTGTATGCAATTCTGTGTGGAAAAAATGTCCCTTTTGGCAAGTAGAAGAACACACTACATGATGCACATTCCTCTTTCTAAACACTGATGATGTCAGCACCCTATAAGTACAGCAGGAGAAGAGAAATCTTCCAGTAATGCGAATAGCGCGCTCTGCTAATGTGTCTCTCGCAAATGTCATAACATAGTTAAGTAGGAGTTTGAATCCTGCAAATGCTCAGTGTGTTTGGGTGAGGGAGGCTAGTGTGTGTGCAATTCTGTGTAAAAGAAATGTCCCTTTTGGCAAGTAGAAGAACACACTACATGATGCACATTCCTCTTTCTAAACACGGATGATGTCAGCACTCTATAAGTACAGCAGGAGAAGAAAAACCTCCTAGTAATGCAAATAGCGCACTCTGCTAATGCGTCTCTTTCTCAAGTGTCATAGCATTGTTGGGTGGGGATTTGAATCCTGCACTTGCTCAGTGTGTGTTTGGGTAAGGGGAGTTAGTGTGTGCAATTCTGTGTGAAAGAAATGTCCCTTTTGGCAAGTAGAAGAACACACTACATGATGCACATTCCTCTTTCTAAACACTGATGATGTCAGCACCCTATAAGTACAGCAGGAGAAGGGAAACCTCCCAGTAATGCAAATAGCGCGTTCTGCTAATGCATCTCTTTCTAGTGTCATAACATAGTTAGATAGGGATTTGAATCCTACAAATGCCATGTGTATTTTTATCACACAGTTTGTCCATGTGTGTGGGGTGTTGCTCTTAATATTGTATGACATACATTATATCAGTAATGTCAATGCACACATGAGGTATGTGTGTGCCACATAGACAAATGTATCTGTGACCTTAAAGAGTTCTCATGTCTGAAGCCTGCCTCATGTGAATACATGGAATTTGCATTACACAACTTTATGACTATAGTTTTCTGTGCAGGGGCTGCATTTGGTATGTAAATATACAGTGAGAGTAGTCTATGGTGTCTTCTTACCAGCGAGGGATACACATCTGGTTTGGAGCATATAGTCCACATGTTGGTGATGATCAGGTGCAGCATGTTTTCCCCTCTTGTGGGAGTGGTAACAAGTTGTTCCATAGCAAATGAGTATATGCATACTAGGAACGTTACACCTAGGGTGTTGAAGCTACAGTAATGCTCCCAGTCTATGTGTGGGTAAATGAAGCTGCCCAATATATTGTTGTTTGGAGACACCTGCAGATATTCATGTATTCTTAAGTAGGCCAAGTGGGTTACCTGGGTTTAGGAGGGTGGTCCGTAGCAGGCTATGAACTGGAAGTCAGTTTAACCCACTGTTAGTTGCATGTGGATAGTCTGTGATGCGTCACACTGTGGCAACAACCTGGGGGTGTGAGTATAGGTTCATAGGTTCATAGGTTCATACTAGGCTATCTGCCCTAGGGCATTTATAAGCCAAGCCAGAGTGTGTTTGGCTTTCGCCACACAGTTTAGATTAATGTTGCTATGCCCTTTTCTGAGGTTAGTATACTGTGCCTCTGTCTAACATTGACACAGAAGTGATACCAGTGGTACACCTACAATCCCCCATCCACTCATCATGATTCCTCTTGAAGACAGTCAATGAGGGACTCTGCCTAACCTGGACTGGGATTTTATTCCAGAGTGAAGGGAGCCTCTGGGTTATGAATCTGTCCCTCCAGCATGTCCTATTGATGTCAGTGCTGAGGTTCAAGTCTCTCGAGCGCAAAGCTCGATGGGAGTTTGATTTTCTGAGGTTCAGCATGTCCCTTAATTCCGGGTTGGACATGGCATTATACATCTGGCACAGATCGCCTCTGAGCAGGCGGTATGCCACTGAGTATGGAGTTATGTTAACCGGGCAGCATATGGCATCTGTTTGAGCCCTTTGATCCTCTTGGTGAGGTACTTTTGTGGTCTTTCCAGTTGCTGCAGGTGTCTGGTAAGGTAAATCCCAAAAGGGGCATTGTACTCAATTATGGTCCTGATGAGGGATGAGTAAAGAGGCACGATTACCTCCCCTGATCTAGATGTGAATCCTGTCATGATTAACTGGGCTATAAAAAATGTTTTTCCAACCACTTTGGCCACGTGGTCGTCAAATGAGAGATTGCTATCAACTTCGGTCCCCATGTCCCTAATTACTTCTTCCGTACGTAATAGATTACCACCTATGTGGTCATTTGTGGCCACTTTGTTTTTGCCAAAGGGGATGACTATACACTTTGTGGCATTTAGCTTGAGGCCATGGCTCTGGCACCAGTTGTCTGTTTCTATGAAGCCCTTTTGGAGGATGGTTGTGTCGGTTGGAGAGTCAATTATAGTGCCCAGTTTGCGGTCATCTGCGAACTTGGTCAGCCACAGTCCTTCCATGTCGGCCTGTACCTCCGAGACATGTATACCGAACAGGAGAGGTCCCAGGACTGAGCCTTGTGGGACACCACTTGTAACTGGTTTGGAGTCTGACATGGCTCCAGCAATTCTAACCATGTGGGTTCTGTCTTTGAGCCAGTTTGCAACCTATCTAGTGACATAGGGGTGTATATTTAAGCTGGTGAGCTTATCTATAATGCCCGAGTGGGGTATTGTATTGCAGGCCTTTGCTAGGTCCAGGTGGGCTGTGTGGACCACCTTCCCCTTGTCAATGGCCTTGGTGACTGTTTCAAAGAAATCAGCCAGGTGTAAGAGGCAGGATCTGCCCTTAAAGTCACACTGGGTAGGATCCAGTGTCTATAGGTCCCCAATACCTTTATGTATGAGGTCCATGATGATCCTTTCCATAGCTTTGCAGACCAAGCTAGTCAGGCTTATGGGGCAATAGTTTCCAGGATCCGTTGAGTCACCACCTTTGTGGAGAGGGACCACTGTTGCTGTACGCCACTCTTTGTGTACATAACCTGTGGTAAGGCTGAGATTGAACAGTAGTTTTATGTTTGGGTTTAGCTCATCTTGGAGTTCATGTAGGATGCAGTCCGGGACACCGTCTGGTCCTATTGATACTGTGTTATTTGCTTTGGAGAGGGCGGCTCTTACCTGAGCATCTAAGATGTCAGGGGGGCAACACTCTGCTGGGATAGATATCTTCCCTTCTGGTAGGGAGGGGGGGGGTGAGAAGTTTGTGCTGAACCTGTCAGCTAGGATGTTGGCAATGTCTGTGGGTTTGGTGTATTCTTTTGTCATTTTGGACTAATTCTGAGCATATCTGGGAATTCCCACCCAGGTTCCTAACATAGCTGAAGAAAGTCTTGTGATTATCCTTAGTGTCCTGTGCATTTAATCTCTCAAAGCTTTCTTTAGATGATTTTATGAGTGCAGTATTTTGCTAACACTGAACAGAGATGCCTCCCCCTTTTGGGGTTTTTCTCTATCATGTAGTAGCTTCCTCCTTCTTTTGTATAGTTTGGTTATGGCTGTGGTCCACCAGACAGGACGTCTGCCTTTCTAGGATTGGGTCTTGTTTTTATTTGGGATTGCATGATCCATGCATTCCTGAAGGTATTCATAGAATGCATTTATAAAGGATTCTGTAGTCTGGGACGTATTTTCCACAGGCCTGGGGCTTTGAAGGATTCCACCTCAGTTTTGAGGGGTGTGGAATTTGCTGTAGAGAAGTTTTACACTGTGGTTTTGTGGGCAGTGGGTGGGGTTGGGATGTGAATATCCAGTGAGATTAGTTTATGGTCTGATCTTACCAGTGAGGTGTACACATCTGGTCTGGGGCATAGAGTCCCCATGTTGGTGATGAACAGATCCTGTATGTTTCCCCCTCTTGTGGGAGTGGTAACAAGTTGTTCCATAGCATTTGAGTGTATAAATGCTAGGAACCTTTGAGCTAGGGTGTTGGAGCTAGAGTAATGCTCCCAGTCTATGTTTGGGTAGTTGCAGTCCACCAATATAATGGTGTTTGGAGAGACCTTCATATTTCCAGTGTTCTCAGGAAGGCCAAGTGGGGTTCCTGGGCTTGGGAGGGTGGTGTGTGCCAGGCTATGAACTGGAAGGCAGTTTTACCCACTGTTAGTTGCATATGGATAGTCTCTGATGCTTCGTGCTGTGCCACCAACCTGGAGGTGTGTGTATCTTTGATGAATATTGATACTCCCCCTCCTGTTCTGTTTCAGTGCAAGTTTTGGGGCCAACAAGCATGGTATGAGGTGTAACCTGGCAGTGCTGGGGTGCTTTTGGGAGCCTTGAACCAGGTTTCTGTTACTGCACAAATATTGATGTTCTCCATGCTAAGGACAGTTTCCAGTGCATGCATCTTGAGGTTTACACTGCTGGCATTGAGTAGCATTACTATTAGTTTCCTATCCCTTGTGATACCTATGGAGGTGGTTTTGTCTTTTGAGCGTTGCCTAAAAAAGGCACTATGGGGGTAGCAAGAGCCTTTGCCAATATCCGAATGCCCATGGATGACAGGTGCAAGCCATCCCTAGCAAAGCATCGTGGCTTGTCGAGCATGTCATCCCAGGCTGACAGGCATTGGATCCCCTTTGAATGACACCAAAACTTAAGCCAATTGTTGAAATTGATCATCTTGTCTTCATATTGTGGCATCATTCCTGGTGAGGGTAAGATGCTACTCAAGGTCAGGGTCATACCAGCCTGGGCCACATGCTCAGAAAGCTCCTCTATGTCTCTTATCATGTAGTCCAGGGAGGTACGTCTCAGGTCATTCACACTGGCATGGACACTGACTGAGTCATATTTGTACATGCCTTGGAGTGACCTGTGTGCTTGTGTTATGTGGCGGATCATAGCGCCCGACAGTCATCTCACCGTGACCTTCTCCTAGTTCAGCCTGGTGAGCGGGACGTCAGTGTACCTGATGATTGAGGCACCTATTACAAGTGTATCAGGTGTGTTGTTTAGCCTTAAGGGCTGTGACTGTTCAGCACACTGGCTTTGTGAGCTGTGTGTTGCACGTGTTCTGTTCTGGGGTAGTGGTTGCTTGTGTGCCTGCTTTGGAGGTGTCTGCTGCTTAGGCAAAATTTTATATAGAGACTCCGAGTATATTTTCGTGTGTTTATGTGTTTGGATTGCTGTCATGGTAGGTCTATGTGAGATTGGAATTGTAGTGACTGTGGTTTCCTTCTCCTCCTGACAGGTTTCGCCAGTACTGAGTTGAGAGAGCTTAGCCTGCAGTTTGTCTATATGGTTGCATCCCTCACATGTGTTGGAATTTGTTGGGAGGAGGAGAGGGTTGTCTGTGTACATGAGGCAGTTGTAACATTGCCTCTAGATTCCCAGATTCACCAGCTGGACTGGAGAGGAGATTGACAACTGACCTTTGGACATGCTAGAATAGTATTGGGAATTCCTTTAGAATTAACAACAAAAAGGGCCAATGGAGAACAAGGTACTCAAGGTGAGTTTGTGAGGGTGTAGTGCTTTTAATTTGTTAGTGCTGGCATATGTAAATGCTTTAGTGAGCAAGTGCCAGGTAACTCAAATGCAATGTGTTACAGGTAACTAAAATGCAAAAATGACAAACAGTAACTTTCTGTCAAGTGAAACAAGGAAATAAGTACAGTAAGCAATGCAAATGTCACTAGGGATCCACAGAGGCGTTGTAAAGCTGCGTTTCAGGTGGAATTAGTGTTTCAGGGAAATAACAAGCAAACAAACATACAAACAAAGCTACATTCAGCAGGCCTGGATCTAGTCTATGCTACAGCAAACAAGGTATACCAATTTCAGTAAGAAACAGTTCAAATATGCAGGCACTATACGCCTTTAGCCAGAAATTACCAGCTCAGACGGGCAGAGTCCAGCCTCTCCTTCCACAAGAGTGCAGACCATGAACCTTTGTAATGTAAAATAACTGGTCTGAAGCCCAAGTGCTGAAACCAGAACTAATACACATTTAGAATAACAGACACTGAGCCCTCAACCAGCAGTTCCCAACTTAGTAGGTTGTATGCTACCTGTCCTGCCACCACAGTATCCTTGACATTTAATGAGACTCACCTCCTGTCACAGTTAGTTCTGTGTTTTGGGGCTGACAAGTATTGTTATGAAGTGTAACCTGGTAGTGCTAGGGTGCTCTTGGGAGTCTTGAACCTGTTGTCTATTACTGGACATATATCAACATTCTCTATGTAGAGTAGAGTTTGGACTGCATGCATCTTGCGGTTTACATGTCCATCATTGAGTATCATTACTTCCATTTTCTTATCCCCTGTGCTACCTATGTAGGTGGCCTTCTGTTTACAGCCTTACCACCAGAATACAAAGATGTGCAGACATTACACTATGGTAATTAATAGGGGTGTACCAAATAATACTATGACAGTCATACTGTTAATGCATCGGGCATGCTGGGATATACCCACAATGATATCATTGCACTGTACAATTGACAACATGATAATATTACTACACTTCTATGTAGTCAACCTGTGCATCAGCACCATGTTAACTGGTTCCTGCATCAATGTTACAGATTGCAGGAGGTGGCACAGTTTCATCATATGCACAGGGTGTGTACTTGGTATGCCTGAGTCTGCCACTGATACAATCAATCGACATGTATGTGTGTGTGTGTGTGTGTGTGTGTTAGTGAGGGACAACAGTACAAGATGGGGCAATGTTGATGCAGTGTGTGCATGTATGTGTTAGCCCTAGATGTTAGCATTATGCATGTGTGTATGCATGCACACAGTTCCACCTCGTGGCTGCCATATACGGGTGTTTGTGGACAGCCACAGACTGTACCTGCCAGGTCATACAGATCACTGTCTCTGGCCACGGACACGGTACCTGTGCCTGGCAGGGGTGCTGCTAAGGACAGTATCAGGTACTAAGCCAGACTGGGTACTGTCATCAGAAGCACTTGGTTGATGACTGGAGACATGTCCCTGCTGGGAATGTCCAGAGCCACGTGCACGTGGTCTCCTAGGGCGGTCTGATGACAGCACAGACCCAGCATTGCTGGGGCTGGTACTGGCACTATGGGAGCGGCCGCGGGTTTGTTGTCATCCACGATGACTGCCAGCTGCTGCTGTTGCTGGCATATGTCCACGTCGATGCCTCAACCATCCTGCATTGCCCTGGCTCATGGACATGTAGTTGTGGAACAGATCTAATGTGTCCCCCCAACGTCTGTCAATGACCTCGGTGAAATTATGGATGGCAGCCACAACGTCATGCATAGTGTCATTCATAGCAGTGCGATGTGCTCTCAGCTCCCTCAAAACCTGTCTGGTGTAACCATATGTGACTGTGCCTGCATTACAGCCTGGAACATAGCTGAGTATGAAAGACCTCTATGGGCACATCTGACAGGGGCAGTATGACCACTGATGCTCCCATGAGAACCCCTGGACATCTGCCTGTGTGGTACCATGTCAGGACTCTGGCCATGGCAACTGTGAGGGGATGCAAGTGCCACTGATACCACATTACCCTGGTCAATGCCCACTGTATGCTGTCCATCACCTAGGGACATTGGTGACAATGGATGTATTGGCAGGATGACTGTGTGCATTGATGGGGTTGACAGCTGTGTACTGTCGATTGGCTGACCAACAATGGACCCTGGCACACCTCCCTGTGCCATTACACAGGTATCATCATTATCACTATCCCCAGCAGCGGATTCAGGTTCCCTGCTGCACACCACCAGAGCAACACCAGAACCTGTGAGAGGAAGACAGGAAACACAGTTTACAATGTGTACACAAGGTTACCACAGATGCACACGGGCACATGCACACATGGGCACATGCACATATGCACACATGGGCCCATGGGCACATGGGCACATGCACACATGCACACATGCACACATGGGCACATGCACACATGCACACATGGGCACATGCACACATGCACACATGGGCACATGGGCACATGCACACATGCACACATGCACACTCCTCAGTACATGAGATACCAACACACAGACACAAACACACCTACAATCAAACACATAACAATACCGTTTGAGGGTATTATTACTATTATTATCATTAGTATTAAAGGTATTGCTATTGCACACTCACCAGCATGGATAGGCTGCCTTTCTGTTATACCAGAGGGACCTGCACAAATAAGACCGTTATTGTCAGTGGGCACAACTGTGCCATTGATACTGTGAGTATGATACAGTTCAGTAGTACAACAGTTGGCTTTCACAGGTCTACTGCTGATATTGAGAATATCACTCTTGCACAATAATTACCAGGATAACAGCTACAAACACAGTACACACCTCACACATGCATAAACTACTAGTGTAGAGAACAGTCAACTATAGATATGGCATGTTACCTGCACGCTCCAAGTCCTCATGCTGGGTGGCTCCAGCCTCCATCATTACACATGTGTGCGGATGTTGTTGTTGTTGGGATGGA
This sequence comes from Protopterus annectens, assembly GCF_019279795.1. Classification (NCBI taxonomy): domain Eukaryota; kingdom Metazoa; phylum Chordata; order Ceratodontiformes; family Protopteridae; genus Protopterus; species Protopterus annectens. The sequence goes on from NC_056731.1 coordinate 155,710,209, forward strand.
GCCACAACACTTAGGAGGAGCCCCACCAGTCTGGTGAGAGGGGGTGTATAGCCGCCCCACCACCTGTGGCAAGCTGTTGCCTGTGGATATCAGATGCACGCTGACGGACATTTCTAATTAAATCACTGCAGTGATGGCGCACCTGCTCATATGTCCAGTTATGCATGCCTATGTCATTTACCCGACGGACAAGGTCTTGCCACAGTGCAGCCCTCTCCTGCTGGTTCTGGCTGGTGTGGGAAAAGAGTGTGGCAAAATCCCGCACCAGGGTCTGGTGTATCTCCTCTTCCTCTGCAGTAGAGTACGTGGGGTTGCGCTGGTGCACCATCGCCCTGGAAGGAAAAGAAAAATATGTGAGCAAGTGATATGGCACACATAATACTCTACTGTAGTGATATCACTGAACTGCCATATATAGCATCTGTCTATCTATTGGGGGATATACATGTAAATGACCACATATCAGTGCTCATCCAACAACTGTGTGACAGTGCCTGGCACACTCCATACAACAAACAAGTATACTCCAGCAGTCGGCACACTGTTTGAGGTCCAATGCACAGCCTCACACTGGGGGTTTGTATCAAGGTAATGTATGGGGAACATTGTCAACCCATGCAATGCATGCAATGCACAGTACAAATTTCACTGGTAATGTACCATTGTCTTTGTTGCCATAACCATACCTTCACCGCAGTCACATACAGGGAACCACAGCACAAGATATGGCAATATAGTATGTTTGTATCCCAATACCTGACACATCTTTCTCTGGCCTCACACCAAGGACACACACTACCATGACAGACACAAAGTCATGCTGAGCAATCACACCATTACAGACCTTGCACACAGTCAGTGGCACACTCATTCCACCTCACATAGTTGGTATTGCAATGAGTACATGTGTGTGTGCATTGTGTCATATGCAGGTAGTATGCTATTGGCCCTGGGCCTACAGCAGCATACTGTTATGCTACCCTGACCCTTGGGACACATGTAATGTGATCGTACTTGCTCCTGTCAAACAGTTACACAGGGTGACTCATACGGCATATTACCTATCTGCATAACATTCAACAGGGGTATGTCTGACATCTACTAATGGGGAGCCTTGCTTCTTAATGCTGGGTGGTTTACTCCAGGGTATGGCTTATTTGTGGGTAGGAACCTGTACCTCCGCCATGTGCTCTTTACTGTGGTGCCAAGGATGACAGACAGGTCATTTAGGCTGGGGATATTGTGAGGTGTTACCATGGTTGTTGGACAACTGTTATGGGTGTGACTTAACTATGTATATCCAGCTGTGGTAACCTCTGTGTAGGTAGTAGGAGAGGCACTCTATCTGTGGTTTTGTCAGTCACTCTGCATAGGTAATGTGTTTGAGGGCATTATCACTGTTTGTTAGGTATGACTGTGTCCAAATCCCTTTCTGTAGTTGTCATGGGAGGTACATACCATGTAGGACATTGTGAGGTGTAGAGGGGTACAGGGACCTACATTTCCCTAGCTGACACACCATTTCTGCTGACACGTACCATGTACAGGTATTACAAGACTAGTGTGCCACTGTGAATATCAAAGGGGAGGCTATTGTACACTTGTTTCCCATGTTCCCTCCTGACACATCCAGTAGTAGGCAGGCAACCACATATGTGGTGGTTAGTGGTGTAAGTGTTTTGGAATGGGGTATGGTACTCCAGTATCCACACTGGTGTTCAGTCCATGCCTTTGTCACCAAGCACCTGTTGCAATACATCTGCACACATGTGCCTCTCTCAGTATATATATATATATATATATATATATATAGAGAGAGAGAGAGAGAGAGAGAGAGAGAGAGAGAGAGAGAAATATTCATATACATACATATCTGTAGACATTCATATCTGTCTGTATATGTGTATGTATCTATATATATCTATATATGTATGTGTCTATTACATATATATGTATATACATATTCTATCTATCTATATATGTCTATCTATTTCTACATCCCTCCCTATCTATGTATACATATATGCATATTATATATAGATACATATATACATACGTATGCATATAATATATATATATATATATATATATATATATATATATATATATATATATATATATATATACCTTTTTATTTACACATACAAATACACACACTAACATACTGCTAAACATCCATTACTGTGCAACCTACATTGTACATTGCACTACAATCTACATTGACATGTGCACATAGCAACCTTCACATACATATGTATGTCCAGCCTTCACTAACAGTTGCAGTATGTCCCCTGCCCTATGCACATCTTCATATATATATATATAGATACAGCCTGCTAACACATATGGAGGGTTCACAGTATGTAGACTATTACATTATTAGTTTACATTACCTTTGTTTGTCACTGCTGTTTGTGATGGCTTGCTGCTGGTTAGCTTGCTGTTTTGTATTGTTTTATTTTCGGTGGCTGTCTCTGTGTCTTTTTCTGTTTTTCTTTTTTTTTTTTTTTTCTCTCTGTCTCTCCCTCCGGATGTTGCAATGAAAGTATTACATGTGTGGACTGGGAGTACAGGCTGCTTTTGTAGGTATATTCACATGTGCATGTGATGGCCTCTGCACCAGTTGTTAGCCAGCATTTACTAATTGCATGCAGCCTGCTGTGTGGTAATTGCAGTTCTCACTGTGATTTCAGGACAGTGCTATAAAATGTTAGGTTAGGTAGGCGTAGCCCTTTTAGATTGTCAAGGTGGGGACCATGCTGGTATGCTGTGGACACTGTTCTGTGAGTGTAAAGGTTGGTATGTCTCTCATATTCCAGGCTGTGATGTAGGCACTGAAATGCATGTTGTACTGACACCTGACTATTGCTTTCTCCAGTTTATTCTTCTCAGTGTGTATGTTAACTGACACCTAATAATACTAATAATGTTTAAATGGGAGTATGTGCTTTCCTGTGGGACTTGTGGAGTAACTGGTATACAGCAGTGGCTCTTGCAATTTGTTGCTATGACTTCACTATTTGGCCTTTACATTCCCTCCTTGAATGCCTGCTAGGTGTCTTTACTGGAATGTGTTGTTATGGCTTTCCTATTTTCCATTTACATTCACTCCTTGTAATGCTTGCTATATTTCTTTCAGCAGCAATTCCTTATATGTTTGTTGTGGTTTGGTGGTACTGCATGCAGTCTGGTCTGGCCAAGGTGTGGGGCTTGACACCTACAAGGGTATTTTATTTTGCTGCTGAACAGTAGTGGGGCCTTGTACTTTGTACTAACAGTTATGGATAGCAGGTGCATGCAGCGCTTGTAAACTGCTATACCATCCTTATTTTATTAGTTGGATACCTCCTTTGATATATGTGGGTTCTACACCTACATGTGGGTGTGCTTTTGGAAGCTATTCTACAGCTATTCACAGAGTGTGTGACAGCAGAGAGAATGATATGCCTGTGAGTTTGTGACACTTGCAGGCCTCAGATACTCTCAGGTGTATCTTTTATCAGCCTCAGGGAATGGTACATATCAGTGGGATACACCCGTGATATATTTCAGATATTCTGCAGTTGTGACTGTGGGGTATTTTGAGCATATGTATTACTACACCATTTCTGACATGCAAGTAGTGCATACTTTCAGTAATTGACAGTTACCATTACGTGGGATAACACACCTTTCTGCCTACTGTTAGTACATTTCACAGGGAGTTAGTGGGGCACAGTTAACATTTGTTTTCAAATCAGGGACATCCCTGTAAATCAGTCACAGTTGCGAGGTCTGGCCTCTTACCTATTCAAATATGGCAGTGTTTATCCTGCTCTGATAGTGTGTGTGGTTTGCAAGGTGCTACTGTCACATTATTACCTACTAGCTACCGACTAGCATGGCTGTTTCTCTTCTCACACTAATGTTATATAAATCCACAAGAATTGCCAGTAAAGATACAAGAAAAGCTTTGCGTAATAGCCTTCCTATATTCCCTTTACATTCAGTCCTACTATTTCATGATATATTGCTTTCAGCACAAAGTTCTTGTATATCAGTCATGGCTTAGTGGTAAGTCATGCAGACTAGTGTTCCCCAAGTCCTGGGTTCGAGACTGACAGAGGAATTTTATTTTGCTGCTGAGCAGACTACAGGCCTTGTCATTCAGAGTGACTAAGGCACTTTTAAGCAGTTGTAAGTGGGTTAGTGCTGGTTTGCACGGAGCTCACGCATGTGCACTGTCACTTAGCTTCACGCACACACGCTTAGCTAAGCACACACAAGCGCACACCCACTTACTACTGCTTAAAAGTGCTTACTCTCGCGCACACCCACGCTAATTTCTTTGAAAGAAAAGAAAATGGGGAGATAGGACAGTGGTGAAAAAGGGGGCACAAAGAGGGTAGGACAGTAAGAAAACAAGCTTGGGATTTGCAGGAAGGATGTAGGAAAGGCCCATAGCTGCCCATTTCTTTATCAGCAACAGCTGTGCATATGTCTGTAATTTGGTGTGAAATTTGAAACCTTCCACCCCTGAGAGAGGGGTGAGGACAACAAAATAAGTTGTACAGCCAATTGTAATTACCAGTTCACATGTCCAACAGACATGTCTGCAAAATGGGCAGCTATGTATGTGGCATAATTTTTTTGCGGGAACAGAGTGCCCTTTTTTATTTTTCTTTCAGGTGAGAGTGGAATGTGAGGTATAGGAAGTAGGAATATTTGGGGAGGTAGGTAGGGGAGGTTAACAGACAAGACAAACAAGACGCATACAGGGGCGATGTATGACACATGTGGGGGGGAAACACAATTGACGGGGATGGATGTTTGGATATCGTGAGCCCATGAGCCCACAGATGGCAGCAGTGGAACTGAGATCCCCAACCATGGGCAGTTGCCACTGTGCCTTCACAGCCCAGGACAGAGCTGTGCTGGGGGATGTGTAGGACGGGCAGCTGGCACACCCGTGAGTTGTGCCACCCAAGCCTCAAGCTGGCGTAGGGGTTCAAGCACAGAATGCCTGATCTCGCTACGCACCACAGACCGGACACTTTGGAGGGTGAGTGGACGGTCTCCTCCGGCCATGCTTGCAGAGGGGTGATGAGCCCCATCCTTTGCAGCGCTTCCACCCAAAGGTGGCACAGGGCCACCGGAGGAGGTTCCGGCCTGGGCACTAGTGCCAGGTGCACTCGCCAGCTGAGGTGGGAGAGGTGGGTCCGCTGGAACCCGCACTCCCTGTTGTCCTATATTTAGCAATTGTTTATGACATTTTGGGTTAGTAACAAACAATACCATTCAAAATTAGTTGTAACAGCATGCATCAGTATTCCCATTAACCAAACACCCACAAATTCCAAACACTGAACAGCAAGCATAACACATGCATATTTTGAACAACAGTACACAATCCAACAGCATGCAGGATTGATTGATGGCAACAGGCCATCAGGTTTGGATATGTGAACAGGGCACATGCAGCAACATACGTGCAAATATGTTTGAACCAACAGGACAAATGTCCATAGGAATTAATTGTGAATACACATACCCAGTTTGTTGTGGAATGGCATTATTTGTGAATATAGGGTAGGGAGAAGAAATATTTCATTAACAACTTCAACTACCTATACATATGCTGTACATCTCTAGTAGCTGCAGATATATATACTCTACAGGTCTTAGTACAGTTACCTATATGTAACCTTAGGAATGTTGGTGACGGGACTGTTACTGCTACATTAATACACATTGCATTTTTATTCATACACGTTCATATCTGGCTGTGTTCAGGTACAGCATCCTGCTACATTTCATTTATATGGCTCTAGACAACTGTGGATGTTCATTATTTCATACAACCATACTATCTCCATATTGCAAGGGTACAGCAACATATCCAAATTGTGGGACAGACACATTCCAGCTACAGTACTTTATTTCAAACATTTCACTGTTTGGTTGTGGCTGTCTCATTCATTTCATTATGTACTGACTGCAGTATACTTTATTCAGAAGTTATAACAGCTTTCTTGGTCGATTCATACCTCTTTCTCACACTCTCACTTGTTTTATTTTTACAATTCAAGATGGTACTTTATTTAGGGCATTATTAACATGTCATACTTGGTTACAACAATCCTTTCCAACAGACTCACTTGTTTCATATGGCAGATTTTCAAAGGGGATGTATTTGACACATGTCTATTGTCTTTAGCTTGTTTACCACTAATTGTCAGGCTGCAGCAGGTTATCTGATATTACAATACAGGTGGAAATCTCTATTTCAGACTTGTTTAATTTTTATTTCTGGACTACAGGTTGCATCACTTATCTAATCATACAGTACTAGCAGAATCTTTCTTCTAGTGTTATTTGAACTTTATTAATATGTAACTACACTGAACTCTTTTACAAGCTGCCTCACTTATATTATATAACAATTACAGAAAAATAATTACTAACCTGCCTGGTGGCGCAACCGCTCCAGCCTATCACCATAGTCTCGCTGATTCGCAGAACGCACACCTGCAGCTGTAATATAAATGAAGTAATATTGGAGCATACATCTCCATAATATCAGCTAGGATAATTCCTTACAGACATAATTACATGGATACTTACTCAGTAGTGGGGTGTTGGGCATTTGCCGGGCCTCCTGGATCCAACAGTTCAGTTGGTCCTGCTTTCATCTCTTCAGGTCCGCATGGTGGTGACGGACCTGTTCACCAGTCCTTGGTATGCCTGTGGCACTGGTGAGATCATGTGCCAACTGGTTCCACACCTCTGCCTTGTACGCGCCCCACAGAACCTGGCCCTGCATGAGTTGAGCCTCATGATCGTGGACTAGGAGCCAAACCATGTATTTGGACTCCTCAACACCCCCCCTCTGTGCTCGGAAGCGACTACCCTCTCCTACACCTGCCATCCTGACTGCAAATAGGTTCCACAATCAGTTATGCTGTGTATTCCCGCCTATGGGGCTTATATATGTCATTTTCCCACACGTATCTGTGATTGGCCATTTTGGAATTGTATCAGTTTAAAAAACCTGCTTTGTCATGCTTCTATTAACTGCAGCCTCCGTGTAAGACTTGCTAACTCTTACACGGAGGCTTTGTGAATCCTGCAATTCTTGTTTACAAATGTTCATCTAATATTTCCATTGCACATTTATGCCATTTAAAATATGTTTTCCTTTGCTACATGCAAGCATAGTGTACCAAAGCATTACAGTACAATTCCCAATAGTGTTTATGAAAATGGCAGCAGTACATAGTGTCACTCTACGGTGATCATGCACTTTTTGATATAGGAAGTGAAAGGGAAATCTCCTTGGCAGTGAGTATTTCGTTTAGTTTTATAGGGAATAAGATGGGTGTCTCTGGATAATAAGCATATATATTGCATTGTTTTGGGAGGGAAGGACAAGAAATAAGCAATGCAGCATACAAATATGGGGAAGGGAGGGGAGCCCTAGACACACTGGCTTCTGTTCTTCTATGGACAAATATGTTCTTCTTCTTCCGAAGTGCTGTGATGACCTCATATGTTTTATATCTGCAGTCTCAACTAGAAGGGACAGCTGAGACCACCTCTATGTTACCAGTGAGAAATAATAATGTTTTCATAGATTCATAGGCTCTTACTAGGCTAATGACCCAGTGGGGGGGGGGGGCTTTTTAAACCTACCCATGTTTTCCTGAAAGAATAATGATATCCTGTATCCAAATAGAACATCGAGGGCCAGACATGTTTAAGCTACCTCTGTCCATAAGAAACATGGATGCCAGGCCCAGTGGAAATTTCTTATTCCCTGTCCAGTGGTCTAGGTTGCACTTAAACTAGGTAACAGACAAACTCAGCTTCACAAGGTGGGAAGCCAGTTCCATAGGAGGGTCAGTTCTGGGACACATATTTGTCTCTCTAGCATGTTCTGTTCATGTCACAGACAAAATTCAGGTCCCTAGACCTTGTACTTCTGGTACTCTTTGACTTATGAAAATGGAGGAGATTCATAAGTGTGGGTTTGTATATGCCTTGTAAGCCAGGAATAAATCACCCTTCAGTAACCTAAAGGAGACTGAGTAGTAAGAAAGAGCTTTAAGGCACTTTTCATAAAGCAGGTCTGTTATGCCTTATATTTTTTTTGTAAGGAAACACTGAGGTTGCTCTAGTTATTGCATATGCCTGGTCAGGTACATACCAAAGAGAATATTGTACTCTATGACTGGTCTGATAAGGGCACAGTACAGTGGGATAGTAAACTCTTTGGACCTAGATGCCATTCCCTTACTTATAAGTTGTGCAATATAAAAAGTATTTTCTCACCACTGTGACCAGATGGTAGTCAAAGGTAAGGCTACTGACAATGTGTGTATCCAGATCCCTGATCACTGGGTTGACACTTAGGAACATATATCAACATGGTAATGAGCTGGGATGTTGACTTCCCAGAGGGTACAATTATGCATTTCTTAGCACTGAATTTAAGACCATGGCTTTGGCACCATTTGTTAATCTAGGATAGGCTTTCGTGAAGAATGCTAGTGTCTGCAGGGGAGTCAATAATAACCCCCAGCTTGCAGTCATCTGCAGACATAGTCAGCCATAAACCTTTAGTATTTGCTTCCATTTCAGAGAAATAAATGACAAAAAGCAGTGGGCTCATTACCAAGCCCTGTGGGACGCTGTTAGTGACTGGCCTTTTGGTGGCGGTGGTCTCACCACTTTTGATCTCCTGGGACCTATTAATGAGACAGTTAGTTATCCAGAGCATGATAAAAGGCTTTATACCTACATTAGTGAGCTTATCTATATTGCCTGAGTGGGGTATTGTAAAAAGCCTTTGACAGGTTGAAGTAAGATATGTGCACAGTCCTACCTTCATCCGATGTTTTGGTGACTCCCTCAAAAAAAGTCCACCAGAAGTAATAGTGTTTACCAGGTTTAGGGGTGTTTGAAATTTAGCCAAGGTGTTACTTAGTAGAGAGAATAGTTCCTAAAGGTTTTTAGTTTCCATGGATCCCAGATTTAATTTTTATTTCAAGTAATACTGCCTTGTAGTCAGATCTGACAAGTGAAGACATTACATTGGATGAGGAACATTGGTCCCCCCATGTTCGTGAATACAAGGTCAAGGATGCTTGCACCACTGGTAGGAGAATGGACCAACTGTAACAGGATGTTGGTATTAAAAAAGTTTAGGATCACTTGGCTAGAGACTTAGAAGTGGTGTAAGATGCCCAACCTAGAGATGGGTAGTTGAGATCCTCTGTGAATTTAATATCAGGTTGAATGGTGAGGGACTCTAGTACATTGAGGTAGGTAGTATGGGTTTCCTGGGACATGGAGGGGGACCTTTAAGTTGTAAGGATATGGGACAACACCCTGTTTATGGTGAGTTACACATGTATAATTTCCAGTGGGTCATACACTTTAACTAGTCTGGATGTGAGGTTGGTGAGATATCTTCACCTTTATTACCCTCTTGTACAGTAGCTGGTCTAAATATTTGAAACGCATTATAAGCTTTCTTGACTTTAAACTATGTCTCAGCTATGATATGGATGTGTACACTCTGCAGGGAGAGAAAGGCTTCCAGGGAGTAAACTTTCTTGTTAAAACTTCTAGCACTAAGCAGTACCACCTTCAGATATTCCCTCATAGGTTCTGTTAAGTCAGGATGCTATCAGTTTGGCAATACATAAAAAAGGCACTATGGGGGTGGAAAAGATCATTACCAATATCCAAAAGCCTAGAGGGGATAAGTGCAGACCACTCCTGGCAAACATGTCCTCTCAAGCCATCAAATATTGTTCCCCTCTGGACTGACAACAGAAGCTAGGCCAATGTTAAAATAATTTTCTCTTGGTATTGTGGCATCATCCTTAGAGAAGGAGTATGCTGCTCAGTGCTAGGCTCATACCAGCCTGAGACACATAATTAGCTCGATCATGTCTCACTTCATATAGTCGAAGGAGGCATGTCTCCAGTCATTATCTCCCACATGGACATTGACAGAGTCATTCTGGTACCTGTGGTTCACTGACCTGAGACCCTGTGTGACTTGATGCATTCTAGCCCTGGGAAGGCAACTAAATGTGACTCTCTCCTTACTCAATCTTGTGAGGGGGATATTGGTGTGCCTCACTATAGAATTACCAATGACCAGGAAACTTGGCTGTGTGCTGGTTTGTCTTTAGGACTTAACAATAGAGGCATTAGATGCAGAGTTACAATGTGTAGCTGTGTTTGTTGTTTTAATGGAGTGTTTACATGATGGCTAAGGGACCTTTCTTTGATTGTACTGTGCAGGAGGTCTTAGTGTTTTAGGAAGGTTACCTGTAAATGCCTCAACATAAGTTTTGTGTAGGGTCTTTACCCTGTGCAGTACGCATGGTGTAAGTGTCACTGACAACCTCTGGTTAGTTTTGGTTGTATGAGAGAGTTTTGCCTCTAATGTTAAAGTGTAGTGCCAATTCTTGCATACATTTTCTGTTTTACTTAGAATAACTTTGTTGTCAGTGACATGAGGCAATTGTTACAAGGCCTCAGAATACCTGTTTCAACAAGTTGGACCACAGAGAGAGTCAGGAAGTGCATATCTATGGCTACTGATATACTAGGGAGGACTGAGGGAAATTTAAATATTGAATAGGTCAATAAGAGAAGGAACTTGATGAGCAGTGCTCAGCTATATGCTCTAGTTGTTAAAAAATCTGTCTAGACAGTAATGCTACAAGAGTGTAGACCACAAACCTTCTTAATATAAAATAACTAGTTCTAAGCCCAAGTGCTTAAATCAGAACAAATACACTTAGAATAACAGGCACAATAAGCCTTCACCAGCAATTTGTAGCTCAGAAGGGTGGAGGCTACACTCTCCATCCACAAGGGTGTAGACCACAAACCTTCCTAAAGTAAAATAACTGGCTAGGAGCTCAAGTGCTAAAATCAGGACAAAGACCTTAGAATAACAGGCACAATAAGCTTTCACCAGAAATTCATAGTTCAGAAGGGTGGAGGCTACACTCTATATCCACAAGTTTGTAGACCACAGACCTTCTTAATGTAAAATAACTGGCCAGAAGCCCAAGGACTTAAACCAGAACTAATACACTTTTAGAATAACAGACATAACAAGCCTTCAACCAGCAATTCCCTGTTCAGAGGGTGAAAGCTATTGTCTCCTACTCTAAGATTGTAGAACACAAACCTTCCTAAAGTAAAATAGCTGGTTTAGAGCCCAAGTGCTTAAATCTCAACAAAGACACTTAGAATAACAGACACAATAAGCCTTCACCAGCAATTCCAAACTCAGAAGGGCAGAGTCTACCCTCTCATCTGACAAGAATGTAGACCACAAACGTTCTTAATGGAAAATAACTGGTTTGGAGCTTAAGTAAATAAACCAGAATGAAAACACTTAAAATAACAGGCACAATAAGCCTTCACCAGCAATTCTCAGCTCAGAAGGGCAGAGGTTATCCTCTTCTGCCACAAGAGTGTAGACAATAAACCTTCCTTATGTAAAATAACTAGTTTGAAGCCCAAGCACTTAAATCAAAATTAAAAGGCTTAGAATTATAGTTACAATGTAATCTGACTACTACCAACAGTAATAAATGCATCATACTAAATGCAACTGAACACTTTAAGAATGTGCAGCAAAAATCTAAATAAAATTAGGAAGATGGACCAATACATTAAAAGTATCTGAAAATCAAATCCTGTACCTTGTCTCTGTGAGGCAAGCATTTTAAACATTATACTCTTCTCAGTATTACAAGGTGTCTCATCTAAGCTGATACTACTAAACAATAAGGTCCATGGCAGATTTAGACCACGTATCACAACCTGTTAAAGTAATCAATTACATTTTAATTAGTCTGTCAAAGTGCCACACACTATATCTGTTTTAGTCACAACAGTCAAAAACTACCCTCCCATCTCACAAGAATGCAGACCACAAACTTTCTTAATGGAAAATAACTGGTTTGGAGCCTAAGTCAGAATCACCCTCAAATCATGTGAACTTACATGGGTTCACACAGATCATAACCTCCCCTACCAGAATAACTAATGCTAACAATAAAGAGAGCATCATCGACTGGATCCTCGTCAATAACCACCCCCAAATTTGTAAAGCGGGGATTATTCCAGATAACCCAAGTGATCACTTTATAACCTACGTGATCAAGCATAAGTCTAACATTCCCCAGCAATCAAACTTAAAACTATCAGGAACAAAAAATCCTTCAACCTTCAAAACTTCCTTACTGAACTCAAAGCATGTAACTGGTCTACCCTAAAACACCTCCCATTAGACAATGCAGTTCACTACTTTAATACTAAATTCCTTACAATACTTGAATCTCACGTGCCTACTTGGACCATCAGAGTCAGAAATAAAAAGGCCCCTTGGCTCTCTAAAGACACAAAAGCAAAAATTCTAATCATAAATAAAGCTTGGGACACCTGGTGCTCAACTAGGGACCCAATAGACCACCTACAATACAAACAGCTCAGGAACTATACAAAAAAATCAATCTTACTAGATAAAAAGAACTACTTCTGGCACCTTCAATAAACACACCACAACAATCCCTAAATGTTTTGGGCAGGAATCAACAGACTCCTCTGCCCAGGTCAAACTGCCACCCCAAGCCCCTGTACCCACAGCCAAAACTCCCCTGAGGAGACAGCTAATGCCTTCAACAGTTTTTTCACCAAAACAGTTCATTTACTCACTAACCAACTAATCTCTAACCACTCCTTCCCAGAGCTACCGAAGCCCACAACCCAACCAACATTTAAAGAACAACAAATGAATGAGCCACTCCACCATGTCTGTAATTCTGTAGAAATCACTTTTATTCTTCAACAAACAGTAAGCACTTTCATGGTCTCTTGAACCACTTCATCAGACTGAATAAAACAACAAATTGACTCCGTCCAAATGACTCGAACTGAAATGCATTGGGTCCATAACTCGGATATATATGTTTTCCCAAACGGAACGAATTCTGAATGCCAAAGTGAAAATTTCAAGTGCTTGTCGCTTACAGTACCAATACCACTAATTAAAATGAGTCAGCTTCTGCCAAGCTTTCCAGATGACAGGCGATTTGGTATGTTGGTTTCTAGGGGCTATGGGAAGAGCAAAAGTTCCTTAACTAATAACCTTGTCAAGAGGTGCTCTCGCCACATAACTCACTTACAGCTGAACAAGGAGGCTGTCTTTCAATTTCTCTCTCTCACACACACAAACACACAGAGACTGTGCGCTGTTTCCAACCAACATTTAGCCAGCAACCAGTATCTACGACTCTTATCCCAGTCCTCCTAAAACAATTAAGACCTACCACTCTAGCTGCAGATCTTCTACCAGCTGAATACTTGAAAAAAATCAGCTGATGTCATTGACTACCCAATATCATTACTTATCAACAGAACCATCACCGAAGCCACAATCCCCTCCCTATGGAAAATATCACATATCATTCCTCTCCATAAAGGGGGCAGCTCCACTGAGCTTTCTAACTGCAGGCCCATAGCTATTTTGTCTTCATTAGCCAGAATTATGGAGAAATGTGTCCGCAGACAACTTATAGCCCACCCTATGCAAAACAAGCTATTGACTGACTCGCAGCATGGCTTTAGACCTAATCATAGTACCACCACAGCCCTCCTATATTTTGCTAATACTATAAACCTTAACAGAAACAGCAATAAACTGTCTTCATCCCTCTTCCTAGATCTCTCGAAAGCCTTCGTTATGGTTAATCACCAGCTCCTCATCAATACTCTGAAAACACTACTTTTAAAAAGCCATACCATCCAATGGTTCCAATCTTACCTGCAGGGTAGAGAACAGGTCATCTTTTGGCAGGACAAACTGTCAACCCACCTTCCCATTAATCTTGGGGTCCCCCAGGGATCTATACTTGGTCCCTTTCTCTTTTCCATCTTCATAAATGACCTTCACACAGTCATTCCAAATGCTACTTGCATTCAATATGCAGATGACTCGACCTTAATCTGCTCTGACTCCACAGAAACTAAACTTAAGACATTAACTCAGAATACCTTCAACTCAGTTGAAAACTGGCTGGCTAGTTGCTGGCTGCTACTCAATCCCCAAAAAACATAATTACTTCTTTTCACTCCCTCCTGTAAGTCCACATCTCCATCTATCAATATTACATCTAACAATGGGACCTTGATTTCCTCAGATATCCACACCAAACTCTTACGTGTCATTATAGATAACAACCTCAAATATGACCTGGATGTTAACCCCACTATCAAAACCATTAATAAGAAACTCGGCTCCCTTAACAAGATTAAGCCCTTTCTCACTCCCCTTGCCAGGACAACCACAGCTTGATCCCATGTTCTGACTACCCTGCTATATGCCTCTCCACTACTTGCCAATCTAAACAAATCCTCTCTTAATAAATTTTCCAGTTGCTACAACCACATAGCCCAATTTGCTACAGGCTTAGCATATAGGAATCACCATTGCACTAATCTTAAACTCCTAGACTGGCTGGAATTTCCTAGCCTTCTAAAATATAACCAGCTTATTGTAGCCCATAAAGTACTTGGCCACCCTGAAAATACTCCTGCATTAAACAGCATTACCTTCCCCCATAGTAACTCTAGATCTCTACCCTCATCTGCCAGGCATATGGCTCAAACTCTTAGAGCCAAAAACAGCGCTGGAAACTCCCTGTTTGCCAACTCTGTCGGCAAAACATGGAACTCTCCACCAGCAGCTCTTAATCTTGAACCCTCTATAACACTTTTCAAAAAAAAATCTTAGGACATATTTTAAAACACACTGGCTATGCCCCTGTACTAACCCTGATTAAATACTCTCCTAACTCTCATAATGTCTCTGTACCAAACCCTTCTACTCTCCAGGGTTTACATGTAGTGACCAAATTTGCTCTGTTTTCAGATAGACCGTAATATTTGTGTAATTTATTATTCAGACATATGATTGACTAATGTCTGTATCAATGTATGTTTGTTCCAATGTAACCAGATGACCGGCTAATATGTTTTGCCCATTGTAAGTCTTTCAATGTATCTCATGTTTTGCCCTTTGTAAGTCTATATATGTATTCTTATTCCTCTATAAGTGTATTTTTCTAAATGTAATTTTCTATGCATCCTATGGAGCTTTTCTCTTCAACTCTGTCAGCAAAACATGGAACTCTCCATCAGCAGCTCTTAATCTTGAACCCTCTATAACACTTTTCAAAAAAAAATCTTAGGACATATTTTAAAACACACTGGCTATGCCCCTGTACTAACCCTGATTAAATACTCTCCTAACTCTCATAATGTCTCTGTACTAAACCCTTCTACTCTCCAGTGTTTACATGTAGTGACCAAATTTGCTCTGTTTTCAGATAGACTGTAATATCTGTGTAATTTATTATTCAAACATATGATTGACTAATGTCTGTATCAATGTATGTTTGTTCCAATGTAACCAGATGACCGACTAATATGTTTTGCCCATTGTAAGTCTTTCAATGCATCTCATGTTTTGCCCTTTGTAAGTCTATATATGTATTCTTATTCCTCTATAAGTGTATTTTTCTAAATGTAATTTTCTATACATCCTATGGAGCTTTTCTCCCCGGGCCACCACTGAAAATGGACATGTATCCAGTCAGACTATCCCGGTCAACAAATGTAAAATAAATAAATACATACTTAACCTAAAACTACATTGTGTAAAAATATTATTTATTTTTTAATAGCCTTAGACTTATACAAAAAATTATACAAAACTTATACAAAAATCTCATACAAAACTTTATACAAGAAATTATACAAAAAACTTATACAAGAAAGTATACAAAAATTATACAAGACTTACAGGGCACCAGAAGTTACATTCTATGCTAGTATAGCTGATATTTGTATTATACAATTATCTGATATTCTTTTTTTTCAAAAACATTTTTATTTTGTTTTCATTATAAACATACGCAAATGTACATATAACAAATACAATAAAACAATAACAAAACTATTTACAATATTTACATTCATCCATGATAAACAATCATTTTATCCATGAGAAGGTATCAGTATTTGTTCAAAAGGTTTTCCAATTTTTGCATGCTATTTTTTTATGAGTAATGTTATGAGTTCTATAACAAATGGTTTGCAGTTCTTTTTTACAAACAACTTTTGCTACATTAATAAAATCTTTAAACATCAAATCTTGTTTACTTTTCCAGTTCAAAGTAATAACTTTTTTGGCAATTTCAAGAACTGACCACAGCAACTGAATCTGAGATTTAGGTATTACATTAGGTATAGGAACATTGAATAGGATTAGTGAGTTAGAAATATGACAGTTATCAGACCATAAAGCATTTACAAAATACCTGAAGTCTTTCCAGTATTGAACAAGAACCCATTACTGTTCCTAGCTGTAATATGCCATTTCTATGCAATCCTAGGTTTTGGGGGGAACCATAAAAATTTAAGTAGCATGGAATCTAATTTTCTAAATAAGTTTTGTGAGGGGGTAGTATCAATGACTGTATATAATTCTAAATTTTAGGTAAAGTTATCATTTAAATTAAAGAGAGCCTATCCTCCATTGTGAAGAACATTTTATTCCATCTTTAGATTTGTTCACTAATGGTGGTTATTAAATTATTGTAGTTTAGTTTAACAGACTCTTTCCATGTACTCTTTATACTGACACCCAAATATTCTAATGAATCATTCTCCCAATTAAACAGGCTATTCTCTCTTAGATTTTTGTTGATCTTTTTGTTAATTAATAATTTTGTAGAGTTATTATGATTACATTTAAACCCTGAAATTCTTTCAAACTTACTTAAGGTATTTATAACATCAGACAAAGAACCATCAATATCACCCAACGTTAACAACATATCAGCAAATAATTGTATCTTAGGACAATAATCCTTATTAATTTGAAAGTCTTTTATATTTTGCTTGCTTCTGATATGGGTAGCAAAAGGGTTCCTTTGAAAAAGCAAACAATAATGGAGACAAAAGACAACCTTGTCTAGTTCCCATGAGGATTTCTAGTGGTGAGGATAGACATGATCCAATTTTCACATAAGCTTGTGCCCCACTATAAAATTTCATTAATAAGTTGACAAAATCTGAGGAGAATTAAAAAACAATAATAATTCTTTGTGGATAAGACCAACTAATAGAATCAAAAGCCTTTTCTATGCCTAGGCTGATATTAGTTGTTTTTGTATTTGCATGCTATGTTTATTAATAATAGTAATTTAATAATGTTATCTTGCACCTTTCTATGAAGAATGAAACCTGTCTGATCATTGTGTATTAAATTAGGTAATATTTCTTTATCCTATTAGCTAATTTTGTCATGAAAATTTTATAATCAGTGTTTAGTAATGAAATTGGCCTGTATGAATCACAAGATTTGGGGCCTTACCTTGTTTTAATATGAGGGAGATAATTGAGTATTTCCGTGATGGGGGTGTTATACATTTTTGCTTAACCGTAGTAAAGGCACTCATCATTTTCTTTATTATATATTCCGGAAAAATCTTATATAGTTCAGGAATTATTCCATCCAGTCCTGCAGCTTTAGTATCTTTTAATTTTTTTTATTTGTTCTTTCACTTCTGTTAGTATTATTTGTTTGTTTAATATATTATTTTGTTGCATTGACACCTTAGTAGTTATATTTTCTTGAATAAAAGTATTTATTACATTATTTGTCTCCTAAAGTGGTGTATTATTTATATCTTTATAGTAGTTTTTGAACACTTTTAAAATGCCCATTAAGTTAGATATACTCTTAACTGAACCATCACTTTTATATTTAATCTCATTAATAAGATTTTGATTGTTTATTTTTTATTTTTTGGATCTTACCACTATTTTATGTAGATATTTGGGATTTACGTCATAAGATTGTAATTTCAATGTTTCCAGGTTTATGGCTACATTATGATTCAGAACTTCTAAGTATTTTTGATTTAACTTAGTAATTTCATTATCTGCTACTTTTTTATTTGGTATTGTATCCGTTTTATCTTGTCTATTTTTTTTTTGTAAGTCTAAAAGTTCTTTGCACCACTCTCTTCTTTTTTAAGGTACCAAGATTTTATTCTAATATACATATACATATATATATATATATATATATATATAAACTTTAAAGGTGTCCCATGGTATAGTATCAGACACTTCACCATTAGCATTTGTTTCCATAAACATGTCTGTTTCTTTCATTATCCATTCCCTAAAGTCATTTAACTTAGTTATGTAAGCAGGAATTCTCTGCAGAAATTTAAATCATCTGTATGTGTAGTTAATGCAAAGTTTATAGTATTACGGTCTGAAAGTGGATAAGTCATTATAGATACGTCACTTATTTTAGAGTATATATTATTTGATAGAAAGACCTTATCAATGTCTGTTTGTGTACCAAACCGATATGAATAGTGAGTACAGAATAAGGAATAATGTTCTCTTAGACCATTTATATTTTTAAGGTTCATCTGGTTTGTAAAATCATTTAACTTCTTGGCTTGGGATGTTAGTTTTATTTTACCATTTTTAGAGGTATCATTGCCTGATAATAGGCAGTTAAAATCACCTGTTGCTATAATTTCCCCTTTTGCATTTAAAGTAATTAGGTCCAGATATTTGCCAACATATTTAGTACTCAGTCCTGGTACCCCGTATGTATTAATAAAAGTATAATACTTCCTACTGATTTCCAAAATGACTATGCTTAGAATCCAATCTTTATCTGAAATTGTATCTGTAATTCTTGGCATAGTATAAGTATATTTCCATAGAATAAGAGTGCCCATTCTCTTAGTCTTAAAACATGAATTAGCCAGAATGGTATAGTCATTGAATGAGTATTTTTGTAGATCTTTTTTTAATAGATGGGTTTCCTGTAAAAAGATAATCTTGGCTTTATGCATTTTGATATATTTAAGCAAACCTGCTCTTCTGACATTATTGTTCAAACCATTAATATTTAATGATAAACATTTCTAAGCCATCGACTATAATATGTATGTTATTACTAACTGAAAGACATTTCTTCTGTGTTGACTTGAAATATACTGAAAACTTACTTATCATGGACGCATAACATGCATTAAGCACTACTTTCAAAACCACAAAATCATTTACAAACACATACATAGGTTCATTTATAGGTTCATAGATAGGTACTAGGCTATTGGCCCTAGGACCTATATAAGCATAGCCAAAAAGGTACCCTGGCTTTCGCCACCCAAGAAAATCATTTTTCTGTGCTCCTGTCAAGCAGAGCCACAGAGGTGATCCCTGGGGTGAATTTCCTATTTCCCATCCAATCGTCAATATTTTTCTTGAAGTGTGCTAATGAGGAGCTTTGTTTGATATAGATAGGTAGTTTGTTCTAGAGTACGGGAAGTCTCCGGGACAGGAATCTATCCCTCCAGCATGTTCTGTTTATTGTAGTGACAAGGTTTAGGTCCCTAGAGCTTGCAGCTCGGAGGGATTAGGATTTCTTTAATTGGAGCATGCACAACAGCTCTGGGACTGACATAGCTTTGTATGTAAGGCAGAGATCACCTCTAAGTAGGCAATATGTGACGGAGTAAAGCTGGAGTTTTTTGAGATGGTCTGCATAGGGTATCTGTTTGAGGCTGGTAATCCTCTTTGTGAGGTATTTCTGTGGCCTTTCCAGTTGTTGTAGATGTCTTGTGAAGTACATACCAAAAGGGGTGTTGTACTCTATAATGGGTCTAATGAGTGACGAGTAAAGAAGAACAATGACCTCTTTTTTCCTGGATGAGAAACCTTTTGTGATGAGGTGTGCCACATAGAAGGATTACCTGACTACTGTGGTGATGTGATTATCAAAGGAGAGACTACTGTCCACCTGTGTCCCAAGGTCTCTTATCACATTTTCAGTGTTAAATAGACTATCACCTATGTGGTAGCTCACTATGTGGTATCACCTATGTGGTAGCTGTTATTAAGCTAGCGACTGCATTTCGCCTGTTTTACTGCTACTTTAAGTGATTTCTGCATTTTACACTGTTTATTGCACTTTAAGTTACTAATTGTTGCAAATTGTTTCTGTAGGCTACACACTAAAGTGCGATAGCCGATTTACAGCATTTATAGCATTTACTGTCTGTTTTTTTCCTTATCTCTGTAATAAAACAAAAAAATATCTTGTTTTCCCACTTTACTGAACTAGAGTAGTCCAGTTTCAGAGTTGCTGATCCCTGGGCTTTGTTTTTAGTTCCTGTTACTGATCCATTGCCTTATTAGGATGGAGGGAAGTTTCTTTGCTTACCAGTGGGAGTGGGAAGCACTGAGCGGCCTTTTTGTCCGATTTGGTGAAGTTTCAGCCAGAAACTAGTAGTCCATTGGTCGTTTTGGGCCAATTCCTAGCTCCCTTCAGCCCCTGCTATAAAACACGCTAAACTGTACTGCTGATCTAACCAGCATATCCTATAACTGAAAAGTTCATCTCTACTTGATTCCCAAGTAGACTATTCTCTATCTGTAAAGCCTAGCACTTACTCCTACAGTACTTGCACCTTGATAAAGCACTCTTATTATAGATAGTACCCCACCAGCCCAAAACCCACTTCCCGAGTCCTTTGAAAGTTCTTTATCTACTACTTCTAGTATGTCGAGGGATCAGTTGCTAGTGTCCTCTCCAGCTCAACTGGTGAACCTGGGAATATTGAGGCAATGTTACAATTGCCTCATGTACACTGAACAATCCTCTCCTTCTCCCACAAAACACAAATACATGCGAGAGATGCAACTATACGGCCAAACTGAAGGCTGAGCTCTCTCAACATAGGACTGGCAAGACCAGACAGGAGGAGAAGGCAACCACACACAATACATACCCAGTCACACATGGTACCATCACAACTTCAAATCATACACATACTCACACAAAGACATACTCGGAGGCTCTGGTCAAAAATTTACCAAAACAGCAGAGGCCACCAAAGCAGACACCCAAACAACTACCACCTCACGACCCAACACATGCAACACATAGACCACACAGTCAGAGTGTCAAACAGTCACAGCCCTTAAGGCCAAACAAAATGCCAGACACACTTGTCATTGGTGATCCAATAGTCAGGCACACTGACGTCCCGCTCACCAGACTGAGTAAGGAGAAGGTCACAGTAAGCTGCCTGTCGGGCGCTAGAATCCGCCACATAACGCAAGCACTCAGGTCTCTCAACAGCAGGTACAAGTACGACTCAGTCATTGTCCACGCTGGTGTCAACGACCTGAGACGTACCTCCTTGGACTACATGAAAAGGGACGTCGAGGAGCTCTCTGATTATGTAGCCCAGGCAGGTATGACCCTGACCTTGAGCAGTATCCTACCTTCACCTAGAATGATGCCACAATACAGTGATAAGATGATCAGCTTTAATAATTGGCTTAAATTCTGGTGTCATTCAAAGGGGATCCAATGTCTGTCTGCCTGGGATGACATGCTGGACAAGCCACGCTGCTTCGCAAGGGACGGCTTGCACCTGTCACCCCTGGGCTTCCGGATATTGGCAAAGGCTCTTGCCACCCCCATAGTGCCTTTAGGCAAGGCTCAAATTCTAAACCTACCACCCTAGAACACCAAAAAGGAAAAAAACTAAGGGTAATGCTGCTCAATGCCAGAAGTCTCAATCTCAAGATGCACGCACTCGAGGCCCTTCTCAATATGGAGAACATCGATGTCTGTGCTGTGACAGAAACCTGGTTCAAGGCTCCTGAGAGCACCCCAGCACTAACAGGTTTCACCTCATATCATACGTTCCGCCCCAAAATCCGGACAACACCAAGAAAGGAGGGTGTCCATATTCATAAAGGACACCCACACCTCAAGGTTGGTGGCAACGCACGATGCATCGGAGACCATCCAGGTGCAATTAACCATAGGCAAGACTGCTCTGCAATTTGTAGCATGTTACAGGCCACCCTCTCAAACTCAGGAACCTCACATGGCCTTCCTGAAAACATTGGAGGATAAATGTATCTCCAAACACCATCATACTAGGTGACTTCAACTACCCTAATATAGACTGGGAACACTACTCAAGCCCGAACACTCTAACCCAAAGATTCCTGGAGTTCATAAACTCAAATGCCATGGAACAACTAGTCACCATCCCCACAAGAGGTGAAAACATACTTGATCTCATCATCACGAACATGGGATCAAAATGTTCAACACCGAAGTATACCCCTCACTGGTGAGATCAGATCATAAACTAATCTCGCTGGAGGTCCTCGTCCCGCCCCACCTGAAACAAAAAGACCACAGTGAAAAACTTCTCAAAAGCCGATTTCACACTTCTAAAACTAGTGTGGTCTCCTTTAAGGCCCCTGAGCCAGTGGTAAACATTACTCAAACCGCTGAATCACTTACAAATGCCTTCTACCAGCACCTACAGGACTGCATGGATCAGGCAATCCCAAACAAAACTAAGACTCTCTGTACCAAAGGCAAGCGTCCAGTCTGGTGGACCCCAGCCATAAACAAGCTCTGCAACAAAAGGAGGAAGCTACTACAAGATAGAGCAAAATCCTTGAAAGGTAAGACACCTTTGATCATTATAAGTAAAAAACTAAGAGCTCTCATAAAATCATCCAAGGCAAATTTTGAGAGAAAAATCGCCAAGGACTCTAAAGACAATCATAAGGCCTTCTTTAGCTATGTTCGAAACCTAGGAGGAAACTCCCAGATATGCTCAGAATTAGTTCAAAATGATGTGAAAATTACTGAACCTACACACATTGCTAACATACTGGCTGACAGGTTCAGTGCAAACTTCTCCCCTCCCCAAAAGGAGAGATATCTATTCCAGAGGATTGTAGCCCCCAAACATCTCCAACGCCCAGGTGAGAACTGCCCTCACTAAGGCAAAAACACAGCATCCATGGGACGGATGGTGTCCCGGCTGTGTGCTTCATGAACTCAACGAGGAATTAAACCCACAGTTAGGACAGCTGTTTAATCTTAGCCTCACCTCAGGATACGTACCCAAGGAGTGGCGCCGGCGACTGTGGTCCCACTTCATAAGGGCGGTGCCTCCACAGACCCTGGAAATTACTGCCCCATTAGCTTGACAAGCCTTATCTGCAAAGCCATGGAGAGGATCATAATGGAACTCATAAATAAAGACATAGGAACTTGCAGACTTTGGATCCAACCCAGTTTGGCTTTGTCAAAGGCAGATCCTGCCTCTTAAACTTGGTTGACTTTTTCGAGACAGTCACCAAGGCCATTGATGAGGAAAGGCAGTCCATACAGCCTACCTCGACCTGGCAAAGGCCTTGACACAATACCCCACTCAGGTATCATCGAAAAACTCATCAGCTTGAATGTAAACCCATACATCACAAGATGGGTTGCAAACTGGCTAAGCGACAGAACCCACAGGGTCAGAGTTGCTGGAGCCATGTCAGACTCAAAGCCTGTCACAAGTGGTGTCCCACAGGGCTCAGTCCTGGGTCCACTCTTGTTCGGCATCTACTTTTCTGAAGTACAAGCAAACACAGGAGGGTTATGGCTGACAAAGTTTGCAGATGACTGCAAACTGGGCCATAGTCGAAAACACATCTGACACAGATATCCTCCAGAAGGGCCTCACAGAAACGGATAACTGGTGCCAGAGCCATGGCCTGAAGTTAAACGCCAAAAATGCATAGTCATACCCTTCGGGAAAAACAAGGTTACCCCTAGCTACCATATAGGTGACAATCCACTGAGCACAGAAAAAGTCATCAGGGATCTGGGGACCCAAGTTGACAGTAGTCTTTCGTTTGACACTCATGTTGCTAAAGTAGTTAGGAAAACCTTCTATATCGCCCACCTGATCATGAAGGATTCACATCTAGATCAAGGGAGGTCATCGTCCCCTGTACTCATCACTCATTAGACCTATGATTGAGTACAATGCCCGTTCGGAATGTATCTGACCAGACACCTGATGCAGCTTGAAAGGCCCCAAAAGTTCCTCACCAAAAGGATAAAGGGTCTCAAAATATGTCTTATGCTGCCCGACTGAAAGAACTCCAGCTTTATTCAGTCTCATACCGCTTGCTCAGAGGTGACCTGTGCCTGACATATAAGGCCATGTCAAACCCAGATTTGATGAATATGCTTCACCTCAAAAATCTAGATCCCTCAGAACCACAAGGGCGGAGACTTAAACCTTGACACGGTTATAAATAGAACGTGCTGGAGGGACAGATTCATCACCCAGAGACTCCCTATGCTGTGGAACAAAATCCCGGTACATGTGAGGCAGAGCACCTCGCTGGCCTTGTTCAAGAGGAATCTTGACCAATGGATGGGAGATCGCAGATATACCCCAGGGATTACTTCAGTGTCACTGCTTGACAGAGGCACAGAAAAATGATAGGCATAGTTTTTATTCAAACTAAAGGGGTGGCGAAAGCCACATAACTATGGGCTAGGCTTATAAATGCCCTTGGGCAGATAGCCTAGTATGAACCTATGAACCTATGAACCTATGGGTACAGAGTTTTTACCAAAGGGGATGACAATGCACTTTTTGGCATTGAGCTTGAGGTCATGGCTTTGACACCAGGCATCTGTCTCTGCGAGGCTGGTTTGTAGGATGTCCACATCGTTAGGAGTTTCAATGATGGCTCCTAGTTTGCAGTCATATGTGAACTTCATTGGCTAAAAACCTTCTGTGTTAGCCTGTACTTCAGAAAGGTAGATACCAAACAGGAGAGGACCCAGGACTGAACCTTGTGGTACTCCACTTGTCACTGGTCTGAAGTCAGATTTGGAGTCTGCTACATTCACAGTGTTGGTTCTGTCAGTGAGCCAGTTGGCAACCCATCTTGTGACATAGGGATTTATACCTAGTTTAGTGAGTTTATCTATAATTCCGGAGTGGGGGGATGGTACCAAAAGCCTTGGCGAGATCTAGATAAGCTGTATGAACCACCTTACCCTCGTCTACGGCTTTGGTGACTGCTTCAAAAAAGTCTATCAGGTTTAGGAGGCATGAACTGCCTTTTACAAACCCAAACTGGATGGGGTCCAGAGTTTGGAGATTACCAAATGATGTCAACACTGTTGTTTCCTCAAGCAGTTTCATAAACATGTTAAAAAGTATCTAAATAAGCTCATGCACAATAGAAGTTGTCTCTAGTGAAGAAAAAAGCTTTTTCAGCAGGAAATTCAGATCTTAAAGCTTTTAGAGTTTACAGAAATCAAAAAAAAAACCCACACAAGCTGCCTTGTCAGTGCACGTCATGAATCTCCACAATGAGAACAGACCACCAGTTTCCTCACAAAACATCAACATCATGAAAAAAATTAATCATTTCATATAAAAACAGCTATTTAGAAGTAACAACAGCTGCCTCAAATCAGAAATCATATTATAACATTTCAATCATTTACCCACCAGTTAACTAGGCCAAACAGAGAGAGAGGGGAAAAATGGAACCTAATATATATATATATATATATATATATATATATATATATATATATATATATATATATATAGGTTCATAGGTTCATAGGTTTATACTAGGCTATCTGCCCTAAGGCATTTATAAGCCTAGCCCAAATTTTTGTGGCTTACGCCACCCCTTATATGAAAAAATACTGTGCCCATTAGTTTGTTGTGCCTCTGTCCAGCAGTGACACAGAGATGATTCCCGGGGTAAACCTACGATCTCCCATCCACAGGGTCTAGATTTCTCTTGAACAGAGTCAGCGAGGTGCTCTGCCTCACATGGACCGGGATTTTATTCCACAGCATAGGGAGTCTCTGAGTGATAAATCTATCCCTCCAGCACGTCCTATTTATATCCGTGCTAAGGTTTAAGTCGCTTGTTCTAGTGGTTTTGGTGGATTTGGATTTTTTGAGGTGGAGCATGTCCATTAATTCCGGGTTGGACATGGCCTTGTATGTCAGGCACATGTCACCTCTGAGCAGACGGTATGCGACTGAATAGAGCTGGAGTTTCTTCAATCTGGCAGCATATGACAGATTTTGGAGTCCCTTTATCCTTTTGGTGAGGAACTTTTGGGGTCTCTCCAATTGCTGCAGATGTCGGGTGAGATACATCCCGAATGGGGCATTGTACTCAATCATTGGTCTGATAAGTGAAGAGTACAGGGGAACAATGACCTCACTAGATTTGGATGTGAATCCCTTCATGATCAGGTGGGCAATGTAGAAGGTCTTTCTAACCACTTTAGAAACGTGAGTGTCAAAAGAAAGGCCACTGTCAACCTGGGTCCCCAGGTCCCTGATAACCTCTTCTGTGCTTAGTGGATTGCCACCTATATGGTAGCTTGGGGTTACCTTGTTTTTCCCGGAGGGTATGATTATACATTTTTTGGCGTTTAACTTCAGGCCATGGCTCTGGCACCAGCTATCTGTTTCCGTGAGTCCCTTCTGAAGGATATCCGTGTCCGATGCACTTTCCACTATGGCCCAGTTTGCAGTCGTCTGCAAACTTTGTCAGCAAAGTCCTCCCATGTTGGCCTGTACTTCTGAGAAGTAGATGCCAAACAATAGGGGGCCAAGGACTGAGCCCTGTGGGACACCACTTGTGACCGGCTTGGAGTCTGACACAGCGCCAGCAACTCTAACCCTGTGGGTTCTGTCCTTAAGCCAGTTTGCAACCCATCTTGTGACATATGGGTTTACATTTAAGCTGGTAAGTTTTCTACAATACCTGAGTGGGGTATTGTGTCGAAAGCCTTTGCAAGGTCAAGGTAGGCTGTATGGACTGCCTTTCCCTCATCAATGGCCTTGGTGACTGTTTCGAAGAAGTCGACCAAGTTCAAAAGGCATGATCTTCCCTTGACAAAGCCAAACTGGGTCGGGTCCAATGTCTGCAAGTCCCCTATATCTTTGTTTATGAGCTCCATTATGATCCTCTCCATAGCTTTGCAGACTAGACTTGTTAAGCTTATGGGGCGGTAATTACCAGGGTCCGTAGAGGCGCCGCCTTTGTGGAGTGGGACCACAGTTGCTGTACGACACTCCTTGGGCATATATATATATATATATATATATATATATATATATATATATATATATATATATATATATATATGGTTCCACTCAAAATCATCGAATTACCATTTCATCGAATTGCTAATCATCGAGACCAAATCGTCGAAAACTCATTTCACCGAAAACCCATATCATCGAATCTCAAATCATTGAAAACTATAAAGCAAGTACAAATAACATTCCACAAAGTTTTTACCATGTTTATGTAGGGAGGCATAAGAGGTTATTTCCTAACCCCACTGTAGTGCGACCTTGGAGTTGGTATTTTTATTACGGAGGGTGTGGGGGGTGGAGACCCCCACATGGGGGGTGCAGGGGGGCTTGCCCCCCTACATAAACATGGTAAACACTGTCTGGGATGTTATTTGTAGTTGCTTTATAGTTTTCTATGATTTGGGATTTGATGATATGAGTTTTTGGTGAAATGAGTTTTCGACCATTTGGCCTCCATGATTTGCAATTCGATGAAATGGTAATTTGATGATTTCAAGTGGAACCATATACATATATATATATATATATATATATATATATATATATATATATATAATATAATATATATATATATATATATATATATATATATACATTTATATATAAAACTTATGTTTAGCTATCTATAAAAACACCATTAATGTACTGTATTAATGTTTAAATGTATCTAAACAAAAAGTCTAAAACAACTAATTAGAAACATTAATCAGAAACACCTTGTTACCCCACCACTGACCCAATAGAAAAAAAATGCATTTTGGTATCAAGTCAAATTATACTATCACTAAAGAATTAAAAGACATACACAATTTGTAGTTATTTAAAAGGGAAAAGTATGTAAAGTAGTTATAATGGGGAAAGGAGAGAAAAGGAACATTAGTAACAAAAAAAAAATAGGAAGAAAGAAGTGAGAGAGTGAGAGAATGTCATTTAAATAGTACTATATGTAATTAGCTATAGAAAGGAAAAGAGAAAGTTAATAATAAAAAATATTCACATTACCTTACAGCATAGAGACTTTCCAGAATCAAATATATTATGATTCATAAAACTAACCACTTAAAATTAGAATGAATTTATTCATTTGTCCTTTAGTTTCTTAGTTTTGTTTGCTCTTTCCTTCACAGACCATCCAGTTTTTTGTTGCCTGTCTCTTCAGACTCTGGGATGACCATTCCATTTCTTCTATGACTGACAGTATTTTCTTCTTCTGGATAAATTCTACTGCTTCTTGCAGGGAATCAAAGATATTTGCTGCTTCTGACAAGGTGATTTTTATTATTGCAGGAAAAAGAATTTGAGCTTTAATATTGGCTTTTTCCAAGGACTTAATTAGAGGAACACACTCCTTTCTTCTGGATATGACTGTAGAGGTGTAGTCATTGCCAAAATGAATAAAATTTTCACCCATCTTGATAGGGGAATTAGTCCAAGCTGATTTCAGCACTAAGTCCTTGTCTTCTGAGGAAAGAAATCTATTACAGACCTGGGGTTACATGAACTCAGAGATGAAGCTGGGTTTGCCAGGGACTGATGAGCCCTCTCAGTTCCAAAAGAGAGGGATTCAGGCATATTTATTGCAGATGAAAACCACTTGTTGAGGAAGTGAATCATACTAGCACTCTCTTCTTTCTCAGGAATTCCATATATTCTTATGTTATTCCTCCTTGATCTACTTTCAAAGTCTTCCAGTTTCTCAATCAGCCTGGTGTTTTGTTCAGAAGAAATTCGTTGGGATGTTCATTTTCTGTCACTCTGGTATCCAGGTCAGTTACTGTTTCCTCTAAGGCAAGAATCTGTTCAGATTGCTTTTTTTACTGTTCCATTTAGAAGTTCCAGTTGTTTACTGCATTCTTGTTTGATAATATCCATTTTGTTTTCGAATTTGTCCATTTGTAGTGACAGTTCTTGGATGTTTGTTATTATAAGATGTAGTTCTTTCTTCACTGCACTCTCCTGGTGTGGGTTCTTCATGTTGCTGATGTTTTTAGTGACAGTTCTTGGATGTTTGTTGTTATAAGATGTAGTTCTTTCTTCACTGCACTCTCCTGGTGTGGGTTCTTCACGTTGCTCATGTTTTTAGTGATAGTTCTTGGATGTTTGTTATTATAAGATGTAGTTCTTTCTTCACTGCACTCTCCTGGTGTGGGTTCTTCACGTTGCTCATGTTTTTAGTGACAGTTCTTGGATGCTTGTTATTATAAGATGTAGTTCTTTCTTCACTGCACTCTCCTGGTGTGGGTTCTTCACGTTGCTCATGTTTTTAGTGACAGTTCTTGGATGCTTGTTAGTATAAGATGTAGTTCTTTCTTCACTGCACTCTCCTGGTGTGGGTTCTTCACGTTGCTCATGTTTTTAGTGACAGTTCTTGGATGTTTGTTATTATAAGATGTAGTTCTTTCTTCACTGCACTCTCCTGGTGTGGGTTCTTCACGTTGCTCATGTTTTTAGTGACAGTTCTTGGATGTTTGTTATTATAAGATGTAGTTCTTTCTTCACTGCACTCTCCTGGTGTGGGGTCTTCGAGTTGCTCATGTTTTTAGTGACAGTTCTTGGATGTTTGTTGTTATAAGATGTAGTTCTTTCTTCACTGCACTCTCCTGGTGTGGGTTCTTCACGTTGCTCATGTTTTAGTGACAGTTCTTGGATGTTTGTTATTATAAGATGTAGTTCTTTCTTCACTGCACTCTCCTGGTGTGGGTTCTTCACGTTGCTCATGTTTTTAGTGACAGTTCTTGGATGTTTGTTATTATAAGATGTAGTTCTTTCTTCACTGCACTCTCATGCTGTGGGTTCTTCATGTTGCTCATGTTTTTAGTGACAGTTCTTGGATGTTTGTTATTATAAGATGTAGTTCTTTCTTCACTGCACTCTCCTGGTGTGGGTTCTTCGAGTTGCTCATGTTTGTAGTGACAGTTCTTGGATGTTTGTTATTATAAGATGCAGTTCTTTCTTCACTGCACTCTCCTGGTGTGGGTTCTTCATGTTGCTCATGTTTTAGTGACAGTTCTTGGATGTTTGTTATTATAAGATGTAGTTCTTTCTTCACTGCACTCTCCTGGTGTGGGTTCTTCACGTTGCTCATGTTTTTAGTGACAGTTCTTGGATGTTTGTTATTAGAAGATGTAGTTCTTTCTTCACTGCACTCTCCTGGTGTGGGTTCTTCACGTTGCTCATGTTTTTAGTGACAGTTCTTGGATGTTTGTTATTATAAGATGTAGTTCTTTCTTCACTGCACTCTCCTGCTGTGGGTTCTTCGAGTTCCTCATGTTGAGATCTCCAGTAGAAAACTTCTTGACAGGAATAATTAAAACATTCTCTTGCCTATGTATTAATTTTTAGAAAGTAATAAAAAGTCTATGTTAATATAACTTTTAGTATACTTTTAGTTATATTTTTTTCTAAAAAATTAAAGTATATTTCCTGTCAGGATATTAAAATCTAAGCAGAGCTAAGGATTTCTGCTGCTATTAGACTGGCATCTTGGCCACACCCCCTCCATATAATCCTTTACTGTAGTGTAGACATTGTAGTTTCTCAAAGTAAGCTGAGGAAGGGTTTGTAGGTAGGAAACTGAATAGAAAAAGATTTGGTTAGAGATAAACTATACATGAGAGAGAGCATAGATTATGAGGTGGTCAGGGAAGAAGAAATAGTATGACCAGAAGCTATTAAAACTAGTTAGCCTGGAGTAGTACAGGAACAAAGCCAGGTGTCATTAAGATAATTTTTAAGAATCTTTTTGAATTGGTTGGTATTTGTGTTGGTTTTGATGCTGTGAGTTTGTGAATTCCACCTTGTTGCTGCATAATGAGAAAATACTGAGTCCCCTGCTGTATTAGTGGATTTAGACATGTGTAGTAGCAATTTATTTGTTGAGCAAATACTTCAATTTGTGGTATGGGGCTGGAGAATATTTAGAAGGGCAGAGTTTTTTTCAGGTTGCTATACTAGCCTGTGTGCTAAGGTTAATTGGTTATAGGATAGAAGTTGTGGGAGTTCTAACCAGGAGAGTTTCTTTAAGGAGTGACAGTGGTGGGTATGATGTGGGCAGTCAGTTGCAAATTTCACTATTTTATTGTAGCATGGTTCAAGTTTAATTAAATCTGTCATTTTAAGGTTGGTGAGAATTAGGGAAGCATACAGAAGTGTTGATAGAAGATGGATTCTAGCAATGGCAATCCTAGATGTGTTAGTTAGATACCTTTTATTGCTGTAAAGAGTACCCATCTTTTGTGAAGTTTCTTAAATGTCTGTGCTCTCTGTAGGTCAAATCTTAGGTTATCTATTATTACATCTAGTAGATTTGTTTGTGAATCGGCATTCATTTTCATATTATTCCTAGCTGTAATGTAAAAAGTGCTTGGGGGGATCTTGTGGGTTGGAAGATCATGAGTCTTGTTTTGTTGGGGTTGAGTATAAGCTGATGGTTAGAGAGCCATAGCTCGTTTTCTGAGAATGATTTCTGGTTATATCATGGAGGTGTAACAGGTTATTACCAGCACATAAGTGTTGTGTCATCTGCATATTGGATAGCTGAAGCCAGTGGGGTAGCACTATGGAGGTTGTTTGTAAAAACAGTGAAGAGTAGCAGACTAAGAAATGAGCCTTGAAATACTCCTAGTGTGATGGAAAGAGGGGGGATTGGACATTAAGCCATTTTACAGATTGTTCATGGATGTTGAAGGATGTTGTAAAAGACTGGTGTGAGAAATTAAGCCAAATGTTATGTAAATATGAGAATAGATTCACACCTTGTTATAGTTAATCAGCTGCTATTTATACTTAATATGAAAATAAATGGGGATACTCAGATAGTAGCTGAAAGAGCTCAATAGTTAACATAACTCAGATATGTATATTATGTATGTACAGATGGTAAGAACACAAACATTAATCTATGAAGAAATATTAATCCTCAACAGCTGAATGTTAAATACCATAAACATTATATTTATAAAATAGTCTCCTTTAATTCTTACAAACTATCTATAGAGGTCAGATGAAATAGGAAAGAAAGTTAGAGTGATAGTCCATCAGACGTATATATCTGTTGGACTAGGAATGTATTTCATTCCATGTTGGGTAGGGTTTAAAAACCACACTAGTTTAATTTTAGTATTTATTTTAGTATTCATTTTAGTTTTAAGTCTTTAGTTTTAGCAAGCCTGACTTAAGTTTATTCTTGTTGATTATTTTAAAGAAAACATTGTTGACTGAGATAGATGATTGTCTACAAATTAATAATAAATCAATACTAGAGAAGGGGATGAATTCACTTAAAAAATGACAATATGTCAAACTCTTTTTAAAAATAACTTGATATGGATTTTACATTATTATCTTTAAACCCTAATGGCTTAAATAATCCAAATAAAAGATCTAATCTACTAAAATATCTAAAATTAAATAGAGCTCAAATAATACTCTTACAGGAAACACACTTTAAAAAAATATAAATGTGTATGGAACCCAAGTGAATATATGACCCTGGCCTGCTCCTCATTGAAATCAAAGATAAGAGGGGTAACAATTGTATGGAAAAAGAATTGCTTAAGCCCTAAAATTATAAACAAATATGTAGATAATGATGGTATATAGCTCTTGTCATCTTGAAATTTAGTAACAGAATGTGGACACTAGTAAACCTATACTGGTTACCTGGTATTGGGGTAGGAACAGTAAAAAAAAAACTAGATCTCATTACAAATACATCTAAAGAAAATTTAATAATAGGTGGGGATTTTAATTGTATCACTGACACATCCAAAACCACTAACAAAAAATCTCCATGCTTATCATATACCACAAAACTATTAAAAATATGGACTGAGTCTTTAAAACTGAAAGATACTTACAACACTATAGATAACAACTCATTACTATTTTCTCATCAAGATTATAGATTTGGCACCCAAACCAGAATAGCCAAATTATATATTTCCCAGGATCTTTATACAAAAATCACATCCTTCTCAATAATTCCATGTCTGAGAAAAGATTACAGTTCCCTTCTCCTAAAAATTCAAATGGATTTTAAACCATTAACACTTATCTCTAGAATTCCTTTGTATATCACAAACATTAATGAATTTAAGCAATGGTTAATTAATGAACTTCAATTATTTTTAGATATAAACTACAAGCCAGAAGTAAACACAATAATGGTCTGGGATTCACTAAAAGCTTTTATATATGGTAAAATGATTAGTTGGCATAAAATGAACTTAAAGAATGGGAATCAAAATTACAAGAACTACAAAACCAACTCTTATTATACAAATCTAAAAAGGATTTCAATTTGATTGGGAACAAAAAGAAAATAGAAGATTTAAATAAAATATATAATGAAATATTAAACCATAACACTAACTTAGCCATGGAAAGGTTAAAAATATTTTTATGCTACTTCTCCAAAACACTTACACATTCTATCTATTAAAATTAAAATGCAATCTAAAGCTAATGCTATTGTTAACATCTTACATGAAGAGAAAGGTAAGACAGTTTCAGAAATAGGAGATATATTAGATGCTTTTAAATATCACTACACAAGACATTATAAATGCAAGAACACTACAATAGACCAGTTAAATGTCAAAACTATACTCCCTAATATTAAAAAAAATCCTGAAAACTTAAAGAATGAGTTACAAAAACCTATTACACACAAGGAAATTACTGAGAAAATCAAAGAAAATAAAACTGGTAAGTCCCCGGGGGTAGATGATTTAATTATAGAAATATATAAACTCTTTCCCACACACATAACTACATTGTTACATAAAACACAAATTGAAATTCAAACACATGCAATAATTCCCCCTTCATGGAGAGATTCTTTAATCACTCCAATTTTAAAAGAGAATAAAGATTCTAGTTATTGTAGTTCGCATAGACCAATTTCATTACTGAATAATGATTATAAAATATTCATGTCTATTATGGTAAGTAGAATAAATGTTCAAATATCTGAAATAATTAACAATGACCAAACTGGGTTTATACATAACAGACACACATGATAATATAAAAAAGGTACTGACATTAATTGATTATTTAAAGAAAGAAAATTCAGAAGCCTTGATAATTGGATTGGATATAGAAAAAACATTTGATTCCTTAAATTGGGATTATTTAATTAAAACTCTGGAAGTATTTGATTTTCCTCTCTCCTTTATTACATTCATAAAAAAGGTATATGAAAATAATTTAGCTTATGTTAAAATAGGACCCTTTACTTCAGAGGCAATTCAAATTACTAGTGGTACTAAACAATGGTGTCCTATGTCACCATTTTATTTGCATTGGCCATAGAAATACTGGATATATTAGTACAAAACAATCCAAAGATAAAAGGCATAGATATATATGACCAATATAATTCCAAGATCATGCTCTTTGTTGATGCCATGTTTCTTACATTATCCAACTTAAAAGAAGTATTAGATAATGTAGATTTATTGATAAAGAACTTTCATAAAATCTCAGGACTTCATTTTAATAAGCAGAAATCAAAATACATGTTACTGAACAAAAAAGGAATACAAGTTGATAAAAATCACATCATAGGTGAACAAGTCCCAACTTTAAACTATCTGGGGATTGAGCTGAGTGGAAATATAAAGGAGTTACTGAATATTAATTACAGAAGGATTATTGATACAATAAATACTCTGGTGAACAAGTGGAATAACTTATTTATAAATTTTGAAGTTAGATTACAACTGATAAAAATGGTACTACTTCCTAAAATTTTGTATGTAGTACAAGCCACTTTGTCAATACCTGAGAAAAGCTGCCTTAAGGAAATAACATCAATATTGTTACGATTCCTGTGGTATCCTAAAAGAAACAGAATTGCATACACACACCATATCAGACAATGGGATCAGGGAGGAATAAACTTCCTAGATGTTGAATCTTATATAAGGACTACTTTGCTTAAAACTGTGATAGATTGGATAAACCCTAATTATACATCTAACTGGAAGTTGTTACATTCAATTATAATAATAAATGAAAACAACTTGTTACAAAATACTTTAGCTTTAGACAAGGATAACATATTATGGCATTCATTGAGTTTACATTTACAATATAATATAACTAAACCCACTAAATCAAATTTAATCAATCATCTTTTTGATACCTTTAGAAAATTTGTTAATATGAATATAGATTTAAAGCTTTAGTTCACAATATTAATTCCCTTCAGTATTACTAATAACTTTCCAGATAGGATTCAGAGGGATATATTTACCTCATGGGAACAAAAAAATAATAATATGCTGGCAACATTGTAAAAAACAACAAGTCTTAGATATGCAATATATATTGTCAACTTATAGATTAGATTCTCATTAATGGTTAATACTTAAGAATGTCTTGACATACTCCAAGGATCTATGTAGAATAATAATTAAATCTTCTTTTCAAAATCCACCTAAATTTATAACTAGATTGTTTGGAATAATATATAATAATGGAAATATGAAGAATGAAACATCATATGTATATAATTTAATAAAAAATATAAAACAACACCTAAATCAGCATATTGGCAGTATATTACTAAAGGATATTCAATACCTTTAACCTCAGAAAATAAATCAAACATTCTACTTTCAGTTAAGTTAACTTCTTATTCTAAATACTGGAGAATATTTAACTAGAAATACCTACATAGATCCTTCTTAACTCCTGATAAAATTTCAAAAATCAGTTCTAGTATTGCATTATGTTGGAGATGCCAACAGACTACTAAAGCAGATTGATCTCATATTTTCTAAGACTGTATGGAAATTAATATTTTTTGGAAGTAAATTAATAATTTCTTACAAGAAATTTATACAGACACATTTGTTATGACTAAAGCTTTAATATTATTGAATATAAATGAATGTCATTTTATAAATAAACCTAACCTTTATTTACTGTGAACAATACTAGCCATAGCTAGGAAATGCATAACCAGGAAATGGAACTCTACCACAGTGCCTACTAGAGAAGATTGTATGTGTTTACTGAAGAAGACAGCATTAATGGAGGTAAAAAACAAAGAACTAAGAATATTTCTTAAGCCATTAGTCAATAATCCCTGGAAGAAAGTTTTGACATTGATTGACACTTTGCAAGTGGAATCAGTCTCCTCATGAAGACAAATGTAACATATGCTATGATTAATCATTTTCTGTATAAACTTGTTACTATCCAAAATCTACTCATGTCAGGCTGAATCTAAATATCATATATAGTCACTCTATTAATCAATATGTTTCTTAATTGTAAACAAGTATTTTTCTGTTTGTATTTGTTATACATTCAAAATAAAAATTATCTGAATAAAAAAGATGGAGTAGTCAGGTGTGGAGAAAATCTAGATGTAGTTTTGTGAAAAGTGTGAGGGGAGACTATTTGTCAATGGTAGTTTGTTAAGTGAGCAGCAGTTGTTAGCAGAGCTAGTAATATACAATGTAGTGATAACATTTTGTAAAGGCAAAAAGGGTAGGGATTGGTTAAAGATTAATATATATGTGGTAATGGATGGGTGTTAAGGTTAGTGTGGAAATCTGAGCTATTGTATAACTGGAAATTGTGCAGGTGGTGATTGGTAGATAAGTGGGAGTGGTTAGGTTTAGAATAAATTAAAGTGATTTGTGGGTGGGAGGGGAGCAGACTGAAAGGCTGAGCATGGCGAGGGTGGAATGGAGTGGGCAGAGCCTATGATTGCACAGCAAGGATCAGTCAGTCACTTAGACTACCATTTACTGTGGAAACTATTTATGCAGCTGACAATTTTGTAGAGTAGGAATTCTTAGAGAAATAGAAACCTTATGCCAGGAGTGATTATGGAGTGGGAGAAATATGGGCAAGTGTATTGAGGAAGGAGAAGACTGAGTAAAACCATGATTCCAAACTAGAAAGTGTTGGGTTTAGAGAGATCTCGGTAAGGGTGGCGGTTATCAGTACTGGGCACTCCCTGAATACATTCTAATGAAATTTACAGTCATAGAAGGGTTAGCATTAACCTACACTGTAATGTTGCCTTTACATTAAGTAAAACGGTCACAGTCTTTTGCAGATGCAGCTGGCTGATAGATAACTGCTAGAGGGATGCCTCACAATATTTGTATTAGCTGAGAACTGTAAATGGAAATGAAAAAAAAAAGATTAGGAAAAGCTGACAAGGGAAGTGATAGAAGAGCTAGGACTGTATTTATAATTGGTGAAATATAAGAAAGAGTAGAAGAGAAATAGGAAACACAGCCTATTAACACTGCAGTTATTAAGTTAAATTAAAATCCCTAAGCAGTAATTTGACACTAAAAATATGTTCAAACAAATACAACAAGCATCTAGGTATACATATAGTGCTCAACCAAGATTAATGTACAATATCCAGTTTGGGCTGGGTGAGACATTACTGTAACATAGGACAGTATAACTACAACAGAATATACAGTACAAGGCATTACTACACTATAGCAGCTGAGGGTCTGAAAACTATAAGGAATTATATTACATCCCAGTATAAACACATAATGAGCAGTTAAATTAGCTGGCTGTTAATTGCTTGGTATTCATTTTTAAAATACAGCAGCATGAACTCAGCTGTTATTAAAGCACATTATCTTCCTTTAAAAACAATAATAATTACACAATAGTTTCAATAATATGAGCTAAATGGTCAGTAAAGTTACAATAAAATAAAAAATAATAATAATAGTCCATCTTAAAACAGTAATGCACAAGCATATTTCAGTTTGCTACCAAGAACGGGTGATGAGTATAACCCTTTAAATATATATATACATGTAAATGTTGGCATATCTTACTGCTTATAACAAATAATTAGCACATATTCTGAGAATCCTTGGATTTCTACAGACAAAAACACATTTAACAGAACTTACACGGAGGGCACACTACTGGAAGAAGGCAAAACAGCAGGCAGAACAAGCTAGAATAGTTTAAAAATGGCGCCGGTTGGGGTGGGGGGTATTTGAAATGTCCTGCTAGCTTATGATTGGAGTTTCTGCAGGAGGGGTAGGGTGATATTCACCAAAAGGGAGAGTGAAATTACAGTTAAACTGGTATTGGATTTTACAGTCCTTAGAGAAAAATAAAAGTGAATGAGAGAGAGAACAAGGTAAAATGAAAGGTCTGGCAGTAGAGCAGCTAGAAGGGAAGGAGATTTATGACTGCATGAGTAGAGTTCAGCAAATTCAGAAGAAGACAGCAGTAGAAACAGTGAGGTACAAAAGGAGAGGGCCAAGTTCCATCACTGCACAGCAAGGAACAGTCACTTAGACTACCAGGTACTGTGGAAAGTATATATGCAGCTGACAATTTTGTAGAGTAGGAATTCTTAGAGAAATAGAAACCTTACGCCAGGAGTGATTATGGAGTGGAAGAAATATGGACAAGTGTATTGGGAAGGAGAAGACTGAGTAAAACCATGATTCCAAACTAGAAAGTGTTGGGTTCAGAGAGATCTCGGTGAGGGTGGGGGTTACCAGTAGTGTGCACTCCCTGAATGCATTCTAATGACTTTAAGTGCTAGCCACAAAGTTTGAGAAATCATTTTATGCTCAACTTCTGAGAGATTTGCTTGGCTATAATCACATGCATTAGAAGCTGAAGTTAAGTACAAACTTGCAGTTTTAAAAGTACTGTTTTTCATTTTTTCAGAACCTAATTGTGTGCTTCACTGAATAGTGTGTGCTGTGTGTCTCTCTGCAGTTTGTCCCCACCCACCCTTCCTGTTCTTGTTTTGGTGTTAGTGTTGGTGGCTCTGGAATTGCCTGCCCCTCCTGTAAGTCTGTATTTGAACACTCCTCCTGAGTCCATCTCATTTGCTCACTTAACCGAATACAGTGAGATCATATTCTGAGTCTAGTGTTTACTCTACTTAATACAGAGAGAAGATTTGAGAAGGCCAACCCACTTAGATTCTTCCTTCCTCTCTCCTTGCACTTTACTAACAAAAAAAAATTGCACTTTATTCATCTGCTTTTACTGTATTTGTGTTTCCTCCTACTTTATTTTGCTTTTGCCTCTTCTTAAAAGTACTTAATTTTATTTATTCTGCTGCATTTATTACTGCTTGGTAGTAGCCTGATTAAATTGTAACTGTTATTTTAACTCTTTTGGTTTAAGTACTTGGGCTTCATACTGGTTGCTTTACATTAAGAAGGTTTGTGGGCTGCACTGTTGTGGCAGGCCAGGTAGCTTACATCTTTCTAAGCTGGGAATTGTTGATTGAAGGCTCAGTGTCTGCTATTCTAAAATTGTATTAGTTCTGGTTTAAGCACTTGGGCTTCAGGCCAGTTATTCTACATTAAGAAGGTTTGTGGTCTGCACTCTTGTGGGAGGAGAGGCTAGATACTGCCCTTCTGAGCTGGGAATTTCTGGTCACAGGCTTATTGTGCCTGCTTATTTGAACTGTTTCTTTCTGAAATTGGTGTGCCTTGTTGCTGTAGCATAGGACCAAATTTAGGCCTGTTGAATCTAGCTTTGTTTGTATAACTTGAACACTGATCCAGGCCATCTTTTTTGGAGAAGGTTCCACTGCACCCTAGTAGCGGGAGTATGCAGTTAGAACTTGTCTGATTGAAGACTGCTGGAACAGGGCTCAGTTTTGAGCTTTTTTTCTGGTTAATTGGGTAACTTGATTAAATCAGTTTGTTTGTTTTCTATTGTTTTTTATATATAAAAAAATACACTTTATTCATCTGCTTTTACTGCATTTGTGTTTCTTCCTACTTTATTTCTAGGGGCATTGAATACAACTCTGAACTGAGATATATAACAATAAGCATCCTTTTCTGTGCATTTAAAGTGCTTTTTGGTTGTATCTGCTTTATTTTCTGAAAAAAAAAAAATAAAAAATATATATATATATATATATATATATATATATATATATATATATATATATATATATTTTTTTTTTTTTTTGTTTCCTGACTTTCTAAGCTAGTATAGTCCAGTTTTCTGGTTAGTGCTGAATTCAGGGCTGTGCTAGAAAGCTCTGTGTTTGCCCATACCTTACTTGGATAGAAGGAAGTTTCTCTGTTCACCTGTGAGAGAGAGGGGAGCTTTGAGCAATCTATCTGTCCCTGGAGGAGTGGTTTTTAGCCCAGAAATTAGAAGTTTATTGGCCATTTTGGGCTAATTTCTATCTCTTTCATTTCCCTGCTATACAAACTGCATTTGCCCAGTTTTGCACACTGGGCAGCATCAGTTAGCTAGGGTATAACTATTCCTGGCTTCACAAAGTCTCCTCTACAATTTATCCCTTGGAACTAGACAAACTTTGAACTTAAGCACTCAAGCCATTCATTTCTCAGCCTGGCAGTTGCTCAAAACTCATAGCAAGCACTTATAAATCCAAGCACTAGACCCCCCTATACTATACAGAAGGACAAGGCTCTCTATTCGACCTTACCAGCCATTCAGTAAAACAGTTCACTGTACCTATCCAGGCATGTCCAAAGGGCAGCTTCAGGTGTACTCTCCAGTTCAACTGGTGAATCTGGGCATTTTGAAGGCTAAGATCTCTCAGCCCAAGACTGGATCAGACAGTCAAGAGGAGATGGGAAATACTGGCATCACACCACCAGTCTCACATAGACCCATTAGACCAGCACTGGAAAAAAACACACATAAATACACAAAAACATATTCGGAGGCTCTAAACAAAAATCTGCAAAAGCAACAGAGACCACCAAAGTAGACATCCAAGCAACCTCCACCCCCCCAACACAAACCATGAAGCACATACTTCTCAAAACCAGTGTGCCATGCAATCACAGCCCTTAAGGCAAAATAACATACCCTACATACTAGTAATAGGTGACTCTATAGTCAGGCACACCGACGTCTCACTCACTAGGCTGAATAAGGAGAAGGTTACTGTTAGCTGCCTGTTGGGTGCCAGGATCTGCCACATAACACAAGCACTCAGGTCACTCCAGAACAAGTACAAATGCGACTCTGTCATTGTCCATGATGGTGTGAATGACCTGAGCCATACCTCCCTGGACTACATGAAAAGAGACATGGAAGAGCTCTCTGATCATGTTGCCCAGGCCAGTATGACCCTGACCCTGAGTAGCATCCTTCCCTCACCAAAATTATACCATGACATAAAGAAACAATTATCAATTTCAACA
Organism: Protopterus annectens; assembly: GCF_019279795.1. NCBI lineage: Eukaryota > Metazoa > Chordata > Ceratodontiformes > Protopteridae > Protopterus > Protopterus annectens. Next base: position 155,751,484 of record NC_056731.1, read on the forward strand.
ATTGGCTAATTTTTTGTGTCATTCAAAGGGGATCTAGTGTCTGTCTGCCTGGGGTGACATACTCGACAAGCCACGCTGCTTTGCTAGAGACAGCTTGCATCTGTCACCCTTAGGCTTTAGAATACTGGCCAAGGCTCTTGGCACCACCATAGTGACTTTTTTAGGCAAGGCTCAAAAGATAAAGCTACCACCGTAAATAGCACAAGTAACAAAAATCTGAGGGTAATGCTACTTAATGCCAGAAGTCTAAACCTCAAAATGCATGAACTCGAGGCACTCCTCAGTATGGAGAAAATCAATATATGTGCAGTAACAGAAACCAGGTTTAAGGCTCCAGAGAGCACCCCAGCACTACCAGGATACAACTCATACCATACATTTCAGCCACAGAACCCAGACCGAAATACAAAAGGCAGGGGAGTATCCATATTCATCAAGGATACCCACACCTCTAGGTTAGTGGCACAGCACGATGCTTCAGTGATCATCCACATGCAACTAACAATGGGCAAAACTGCAATTCAAATTGTAGCTTGCTACAGATCACCCACTATGTCCCAGGACCCCCATTCCATGTTTCCTGAAACACTGGGAAAAATAAAGGTCCTACCAAACACCCCAATATTGGGTGATTTCAACTACCCAAACATTAACTTGGAGAACAACTCAAGTACTAACTCCCTTGCCCAACATTTCCTAGAATTTATAAACTCAAATGCCCTGGATCACCTGGTCAACAATCCCACCACAGGTGACAATATATTGGACCTGGTTATCACCTACATGGGAGATCGGTGTTCCACACTGGAGGTCAATCCCTCGCTGGTTAGATCTGACCATAAACAAATCACTTATAATATCCACATTCTGCCCACACCCCCGGACGAGGAAACCACTGTAAAAAACTTTTCAAAAGCAAACTTCACATTGCTTATGACCGAGGTGGAAAATTTCAAAGCCACCATGCTAAAGAATAACTCTGTCCAAGCTGCAAATTCCTTTACTAATGCATTCTACGGCCACCTACAAGAATGCATGGATTGTGCTATCCCAAGCAAAACCAAGACTCACTCCTCCAAGAAAAGGAAACCAGTCTGGTGGACCCCTGCTATAAATAAGTTATACAATAGAAGGAGGAAACTAGTACAGAAAAGAGTAAAATCCCAAGAAGGGAAGACATCCCTGATCAGTATCAGCAAGAAACAATGATCCCTCATAAAATCGTCCAAGGCAAGCTTTGAAAGAAAAATTACCAAGGACTCCAAAGATACAAGGCATTCTTTAGCTATGTCAAGAATCTAAGTGGCAATTCTCAGATCTGCTCGGAGTTAGTGTAGAATGGCACAAAATACACTGAACCAACCAATATTGCCAACATCCTGGCAGACAGGTTCAGTGCAAACTTCACCCCCCTCTCACCCCCAATAGGGTCCATAACCATACCAGAATAATGTAGATGCCCTGAAATCACATACACTCAGGTTAAAACATCTCTTGCCAAAGCCAAAAACACAGCATCAATGGGACTGGACGGTGTCCCAGGCTGCATCCTACACGAGCTCAAAGATGAACTAACCCCTCACCTAAACACACTGTTCAAACTCAGCCTCTCCACAGGCTATGTACCCATAGAGTGGCACACAGCAACAGTTATTCCATTCCACAAAGGTGGAGTCACAACAGACGCCAGGAACTATCGCTCTATAAGCCTGACTAGCTTGGTCTGCAAGGCAATGGAGCGCATCATCATGAAACTCATTAACAGAGACATTGGGAACCTCCAAACACTGGACCCTACCCAGTTTGACTTTGTTAAGGGCAGATCATGCCTCCTAAACCTGGAGGACTTTTCTGAGACAGTTACCAAGGCTATAGGTGAGGGAAAGGTGGTACACACAGCCTACCTAGACCTCGCAAAGGCCTTCAACACCATTCCGCATTCTGGTATTACAGACAAGCTCACCAGCCTGAACATAAACCCCTATGTCACATAATGGGTTGCCTATTGGCTCACGGACAGAACCCACGTGGTGAGAGTTGTGGGAGCTAGGTCTGACTCTAAACTTGTCACAAGTGGTGTTCCCAGGGCTCAGTCCTAGGACCCCTCCTGTTCGGCATATACTTCTCAGAGGTACAGGCAAGCACAAGAGGACTATGGCTGACCAAGTTCGCAGACAACTGCAAACTAGGGGCTATAATTGACTCTCCAGCTGACACAGACATCCTCCAAAAGGGTCTCACTGAGATGGATACCTGGTGTCAAAATCATGGCCTCAAGCTAAATGCCAAAAAGTGCATAGTCATCCCCTTTGGAAAAAACAAAGTACCCACAAACTGTCACATAGGTGGTAGTCCCATAAATACGGAAAACGTAATAAGGGATCTGGGGACCCAAGTAGATAGTAATCTCTTCTTTGATAATCACATTGCCAAAGTGGTTAGAAAATCCTTCTATGTGGCCCACCTAATCACAAAAGGGTTTGCATCCAGATCAAAAGAGGTCATTGTGCCCCTCTACACATCACTCATCAGACCCATCATAGAGTGCAATGCCCTATTTGGGATGAAACCTTACAAGGCACCTGCAACAGCTGGAAAGACCACAGAAGTACCTCACCAAGAGGATCACTGGCCTCAAACAGATGCCCTATGCAGCTCGACTGAAGAAACTCCAGCTGTACTCGGTTGCATACTGCCTACTCAGAGGTGATCTCTGACTGACATACAAGGCCATGTCCAACCCAGAATTGATGAACATGCTCCACCTAAAAAAAAACTTATCCCTTCAGCCACTCACTCTAGGGATCTAAACCTCACCACAACAATAAATAGGACGTGCTGGAGGGATAGATTCCTGTCCCAAAGACTTCCCATGCTTTGGAACAAGATTCCAATCTACATTAGGCAGAGCTCCTCACTAACACTCTTCAAGAGAATCCTTGACAAGTGGATGGGAAACAGAAAGTTTACCCTGGGGATCACTTCAGTGGCTCTGCTGGACAGAGGCACAGGGAACTAATCTAAGGGGCCGGCGAAAGCCAACACATTCTGGCCAGGCTTATAAATGCCTTCGGGCAGATAGCTTAGTACTTACCTATGAACCTATGAACCTATGAAATTTACAATCATAGAAGGGTTAAAGCATTAACATACACAGTAATGTTGCCTTTAATTTAAGTAAGTCGGACACAGACTTTTGCAGATGCAGCTTGCTGGTAGAGAACTGCTATAGCGATCTCTCACAGTGTTTGTATTATTTGAGAAACTATAATGTTGCCTTTACTTTAAGTAAACCAGCCACAGACTTTTGCAGATGCAGCTTGCTGGTAGAGAACTGCTATAGGGATACCTCACAGTGTTTGTTTTAAATATTCGAACAATACCACCACCTTTAATCATTATTTGGTCATTATGGATGATTTTATAGCTAAGGTGTAATTTCAGAGTAATTTATTCTGGTTTTAAGCCACATTTCAGTTATACCAAGAATATCAGGCTTGTTTTGGGTAATCCAGACATGTAAGTCAACATTTTTTTTTCTTATGATTCCAATGTTTATGGCTGCAAATGTTAGATTACCAGAGTGGGTTGTAGACCATTTGGAGGTTAGAGCAGTGCATGGAAAGGAATGTTTTGAAGTTGGTTTTAATAGGTGGTGCCAGGTTTAAAGTGAATGTCTCTTCCTAGGAGGATTTTAGTATACTGGAGTATTGATTCTTATTTATTGGAGAGTATTTTTCTACTTAATTTTGTTTTCATTTGAGTTGAGATGGAATCAGTCAGTCTATACTTACAGTGATGGTGAGGGGCATCTAAATAGTTTGGTGTGACGTCTAGCAAGTAGGGAGGAAGTATGGACAGGTGGTTGGGACAGAGTAGGAGAGGTGTTGAGAGCTATTATTAAATCATGGCAGTATGAGAAATGGGTCAGAGGATAAGCTAAAGAGTTGCATGATTAAGTAAAGGGATTGGTATTTTTTTTTATGGAAGGTTGGGGGTAAGTAAGAATCAGGAAGAAAACAAGAAGTTGCAGAGCTGTAGGATATTTGGTGTAGATGGAATCTGAAAGTCAGTAGAAGGTAGTAGGAAAGAAATATTTTATGTGAAGGAAGAGTGTTAGGATGTCCTGATATCTTATCTTGTGTTTCTGAAATGTAAGAAACATGAGTTTGAAAGGAGAGAGTATGAGGCTGTAGTCAAGATAGGAAGTAATGAGGATTTATGTGGGGAAAATAGAATCATGGATTGGTATTGTTGGGGGGGGGGGCTGAGCATGAATGGATATAGTGCAAAGCAGTATGGAAAGGAGACAGTGTTGGTAATGCTGATAAATGTTACGTGGAAGTTGGTAAATAGGAAAATTGAAATAGGATTGTTTGTTTAGAAGGTGGCTAAATAAACAGAAGGCTATTTGGGAAGAAGAAACAATGTAGATGTCTTTAGCAACAAATTGAAATACAACAGTGTGTCCATTATGTGATTATTTTTTTTGTACAGAAAGTGTATGTCTTTTTGTGAGGCAGACAGGTTGTGTATGAAAACAACTGATCATCAGACTGGCATTCGGGAGCTCAGGAGCACATTGTATGTGTGTGTGTGTTTGTGTGTGTGTGTGGTTTCAGAGGGTTGAAAGGGTATGAGTGATAGCATTGAGGTGAAATACAATTGTTGCCATTACACACACACACATATGCACATTTTCTCTCTCTCTTCCTGTGTGTGTGTGTGTGTGTGTTTGTGTGTGTGTGTGTGTGTGTGTGTGTGTGTGTGTGTATGTATATATATATATATATATATATATACATATATATATATATATATATTTATATATATATATATATGTTTGTGTCTTTCGGCTTTTCCCAGTTAGGGGTCACCACAGCGGAACTCCGGTCCGCTAATGATTGGCAGTAGATTTTTACGTGCTGGCTTGCAGGGCCTAACGCACAACCTTCAACGAAGGAACGCCCATTCACTCATGTCGCTACACAGAAGACGCTCTAACTGAGAATCGAACGGGCAACGTCTAACTGTGAGGCGACAACACTATCGCAGCACCACCACTGCAGTATGTATGTACATATATATATATATATATATATATATATATATATATATTTATATAAGAGAGGGAGGAATCCTGTGTTTGGTCTATTTTGTTTTTTGGTCAGCATCTGTTTATTTGACTGCATTTGGTTGATTAAGTAGATGTTCGGCATGTGTGCAAGACTGACAGTCCACGTGTATGGGAATATCATATTTTTTAGTATTAATAATTAGCAGTGGGGGTTGGCACAGCATCATACTTAAGGAGGTTCATTTGGGCTTGTCTATATGCAAAAAGCAATGGTATTTGTTTTTTTGTTGTTGTTTAGTTTTTTTTGTTTTTGCTTTTGAAGAATTGCATGTGTTGAGGTATTTTCTCAGTGCATGCATAGTAATGTGTCAATGTTTAGTTTGCCAACCTTTTGTGATCAATATTTCTGAGGCTGACATATGGGTTACTCCACTGAAGTCAGTTGGTCCATTTCTCTCTCTAGACACACACACGCGCACACACACACACACACACACACACACACACACACACACAGATATCTATTCTTGTGTGTGTGTGTGTTTGTGTATTAATTTACTCACATATGTATGAGGTATGCTCAGTCAAAAAAAGCATCTGCAATTAATGGGAGTAGGGCCGTCTAAAGCGAAACTGAACAACTTCCTGCTTTTATTTGTTCATAATTAAAATAGTCAATGATCCAGCTTGACAAAAACAGTGTTACTGTATATATTTATATAGTGCTAGTTAGATGTGTGTAAATAAATTATCATGACAGTTTTTACAGCTTTTCTTTAGGATCTTGAAGTAGACATATCCCATTAAAAAAGGCATAGTTGACAAAAACAGGCAATGCGTGCAAAATGCTGAAATTAATTCTGTTATTTTTTTAATGAACCTAGTAAAGTGACAACAAATATGTTTATTTTCTCAATGTTACCTTATAATATCACAACTTTTTACTGGAAATATCAGGAAATAAATTTCACAATAAATATGCATACTTTCTTCTTCAAAATGGGTAAATGTCTCATATACCACAAGGCATTCTTTAGCTATGTCAGGAATCTAAGTGGCAATTCTCAAATCTGCTCGGAGTTAGTGCAGAATGGCACAAAATACACTGAAATGACTGATATAGCCAACATCTTGGCAGACAGGTTCAGTGCAAACTTCACCTCCCTCTCACCCCCAAAAGAGCCCATAACTATACAAGAAGAATGCAGTGCCCCTGAAATCACAGACCCTCAGGTTAAAACAGCCCTCTCCAAAGCCAAAAACACAGCATCAATGGGATTGGACGGTGTCCCAGGCTGCGTCCTACATGAGCTCAAAGATGAACTAATCCCTCACCTAAATACACTGTTTAAACTCAGCCTATCCACAGGCTATGAACCCACAGAGTGGTGCACAGAAACAGTTATTCCACTCCACAAAGGTGGAGCCACAACGGACCCCAGGAACTATCGCCCTATAAGCCTGACTAGCTTGGTCTGCAAAGCTATAGAGCGCATCATCATGGATCTCATTAACAGAGACATTGGGAACTTCCAAACACTAGACCCTACCCAGTTCGGCTTTGTTAAGGGCAGATCATGCCTCCTAAATATGGTGGACTTCTTTGAGACAGTTACCAAGGCTATAGATGAGGGAAAGGTGGTCCACACAGCCTACCTAGACCTTGCAAAGGCCTTCTACACCATTCCCCACTCAGGTATTATAGACAAGCTCACTAGCCTGAACATAAACCCTTATGTCATGAGATGGGTTGCCAACTGGCTCACGGACAGAATCCACATGGTAAGAGTTGCGGGAGCTAGGTCTGACTCTAAACCGGTTACAAGTGGCATTCCCCAGGGCTTAGTCCTAGGACCCCTCCTGTTCGGCATATACTTCTCAGAGGTACAGGCAAGCACAGGAGGACTATGGCTGACCAAGTTCGCAGACGACTGCAAACTAGGGGCTATAATTGACTCTCCAGCTGATACAGACATCCTCCAAAAGGGTCTCACTGAGACAGATACCTGATGTCAAAACCATAGCCTCAAGCTAAATGCCAAAAAGTGCATAGTCATCCTCTTTGGAAAAAACAAAGTACCCACAAACTATCACATAGGTGGCAGCCCTCTAAACATGGAAGACGTAATAAGGGATCTGGGGACCCAAGTAGATAGTAACCTCTCCTTTGATAATCACATTGCCAAAGTTGTTAGAAAATCCTTCTATGTGGTCCACCTAATCACAAAAGGGTTTGCATCCAGATAGAAAGAGGTCATTGGGCCCCTCTACACATCACTCATCAGACCCATCATAGAGTACAATGCCCCATTTGGGATGTACCTTACCAGACACCTGCAACAACTGGAAAGACCAAAGAAGTACCTCACCAAGAGGATCACTGGCCTCAAGTAGATGCCCTATGCAGCTCAACTGAAGAAACTCTAGCTGTACTCAGTTGCATACCGCCTTCTCAGAGGTGATCTCTGCCTGACATACAAGGCCATTTCCAACCCAGATTTGATGGACATGCTCCACCTAAAGAAAACCATATCCCCTCAAGCCACATGCTCCAGGGATCTAAACCTCACCACAACAATAAATAGGATGTGCTGGAGAGATTGATTCCTGTCCCAGAGACTTCCCATGCTCTGGAACAAGATTCCAATCTACATTAGGCAGAGCTCCTCACTAACCCTCTTCAAGAGAAACCTTGACAAGTGGATGGGAAACAGAAAGTTTACCCCAGGGATCACTTCAATGGCTCTGCTAGATAGAGGCACAGGGAACTAATCTAAGGGGGGGGCGGCAAAAGCCAACACATTCCGGCTAGGCTTATAAATGCCTTCGGGCATATAGCCTAGTACCTACCTATGAACCTATATAAAATCATGAAAATGACCAAATATAAAACAAATCAGAAGCAAGTAAGCTGGATCAGATAAGAACAAATAGTAAAAATAAACAGAAAAAAGAACCAGCTAGGCGACACAGGTATAAAAACTCTTCTGTTTAATAAATAGACTACTACATGCAAACAAAGACAAAGAAATAAAAGTAAATAAGCACTTTCACTCCTACTTTTGGTGCTTCATCAGACCTAATAAAACATCATTAAAAATGCTATAAAATCAACATCTCAAACCCTGTGACTTTAATATAAGTCCTAAAGGGATGTGCTCATTTAGACCTTTACTTCTAGTAGCTTTCAGCAATGTTATGCACTTAGTTTCTAAGCATTCTGTACTAGTCCTTATATCACCTCCCCTAATGTTAATACTATAAAGTTTAAGGACCAAAGACTTAAACTTATGCATACTGTCTGAATTAACCACATGCTTACAGATTGTATTCCTAACATCATTTTTATTAATGCTGTAGAGATTCTCTCTAATCCGGTCCCTAAGACAGCGATTCGTCTTTCCCACATAATAACAATGACACACCTCTATGAAGAGGATGTTTTGTTATAAGCCTTTGAATATAGATGTTAGAAGGAAGACTAAAATATCTGACAGGGTAGGCACCTACCCCTGTAGGGTATGTAATTTTTGTAAGTACATTAAAGAAGAAAATTATTTTGTACACCCTGACACTGGACATGTCTTTGAGTTTAACTTGTATGCTGACTGCAGTACCAAAGATCTTGTTTATCTAGCAGTTTGCAAAGTGCGTTATTGTACAGTGCACATAATTTTTAATTGTTGGTCCTTGAACTTTATAGTATTAACATTAGGGGAGGTGATATAAGGACTCATATATAATGCTTAGAAACTAAGCAGATATTGTTGTTGCAAGCTACTAGGGGTAAAGGTCTAAATGAGCATATCCCTTTTAAGACCTATATTAAAGGTATAGGGTCTGAGATGTTGATTTTATAGTATTTAAAAGTGTTTTCTGATGAAGCACTCAGAGTAAGTGTGAAAGTGCATATCTACTTTTATTTTTTTTGTCTTTGAATTTAGTAGTCTATTTATTAAAAAAGTGTTGATACTTGTGCCATTTAACTGGTTCTTTTATCTGTTTGTTTCCAAAATCATAAATATATTGATGCAGTCTGCAATTCTTCAATATACCTGGTTTTCATTGGAGGAGGGAATGCAACATGCCTTGTCATCACTTTGCAAATGAAAGCATAGTCTGGAATATATGTAAACCAAGTTGTCTTTGTATCAAAACATAAACTGATATATACTTCTGCAAGAAAATGATGTAGGGGATGTTAGCTGACCTGTCATAGTAGCACTTCTGTTTCTGCTCAGTAGCTCACCTCCACATTTAATATGTTATACTTCTTCTGGATGAAGTAGAAGAGAAAATGGTGAGAATTTACTCGTCCACTCTATCAACAGCAGTGAAGGTAAATGTCCTATGGTTTGAAGCAGAATGTTTCTTTATTCAAGAGGAGAGCTGTAACTAGGACAGGGCAAAGTGGAAGGCTGGCTGGGGTGCAAGGTGTTAGGAGTCAACTCAGCTGTTGCTGATAGGGAGCAAAATGAGTACCGGCATTCATTTATGATGCCATGAGAAAATACAGCAGCTTTGTAAATGAATGCACTGGTTGTGCCCCTGTACTAAACCTGACTAGGCAACTATCTATCTAATTGAACTAAACTCTGTCTAGCCCTCACTACTCAGAAATTAGTACATATTTTATTCCTATAAATTCTATTTTCCACCCAAACTTCGCTATGCAGAATCTCCCTTTACATTTCCTACTGACAAATATACTTGTTTTTCTTCCTGTTACATTATGTATATACATATCCTGCCTCCCCTCTATACCTTAGTCTTTCTATTTATAAATGACCTATAACTGCATACTGTATAGTAGAAAAGTAGAAGCATTCTGGCACTACAAGATTTTTTGTTTATCCTCACAAAATAATATGTTTAACCTGCAATATTGTTTTTCTTTTTATATATAATTAATTCTGCTATTTAGTTATCTTTCCTACTATTTTTTGTGTTTATGTACCTGAAATCTACTAGTTTAATATGAATATTTTCATTTAGTCTTCTTTTGTATATTTATTACTAAGCTTTTCATTTATCTGTATTGGAGCTTATCTCCTCGGGCCTCTACTGAAAATGGACATGTATCCAGTTAGACTAGCCCGGTCAACAAATGTAAAATAAATAAATAAATAAATGCAGATGTTGCATTCATTGTTGAGTTTCAATTAGGAAAGTTATACGGTTTGAAGTGCTACTAACTATAATGAAGTGCTTGCTGAATTTATTGCAGGTTTAACAAGCAGCTTGCTACAATTGCAGACTGGGCAAACCGTTTTTTTCTTGTCCTTGACGTTATGTTGAAGGAATGCCAGTCTGTGGAACCGCTCAGTGTGGCAGGTGACCAAGGTACTGGCCAAAAAATGGAAGAAAACAATCTAGCTTTGTAGTGATATTGCATTTTTACTAATTTTGTTCACTGTCTGTACAACTGTCTCAGCTCTTGTCCATTTACTTGGATCTTTTTCAGATTCATATTGGGAGCACTATCTAGTTAAGTGACTTGCTCAGAGTCACACATCAGGTAAATAAAGACAAAGGAAATCAAAGTCTGGACCACAGGAATTAGCAGCTCCTAGCCTTAACCTTTGAACTGCTAGTTTACAGGCTTAATCTTCTATAGTATCTATCAGGTTAGTACCGGATTATGATGCTGACTTGGCAAAAAACACTTTTCTGGGTTTCAGCATTGGTTTCTGTGATTCACAAATTTTAACACAATAGTTGTAATGAATTTGAGCTAGAATTTTTTTTCTTGTCACTTAGCCATCCTATCAACAATTAATTTGTCAGTAACTGAAGCAGTAAGCCATTTCAGCATGTTGAAGAAATTCTAATAACTTACCTGAAGACATGACTCTGCTTTGTGATCCCACATCACTGAAGACTGTACTGGGTTCCTTGAAACTTTACATGTAATAACACTAGAATATGTAAATTACTGCTGCTGTGAAAATGTGAATCACCAACACTGCAGCTATGCAAATCATTGTCTCTATGATTGTAGAAATAATTGTCTCTAACTGCATTCTGCCATCTTGTGCAGTACCTCTGCATCTGCACAATAAGAATTCATTGATCTTCTGCAACAATTCACTTGCAGACCTACCTAATATGTTAGCATGCTGAACTAATAACAGCTTAATCTGAGCAATTGATTTGAGTTTATGCTCAGAATTAGACAATAATGAGATGTTCACTCAAACATCAAATTTCAAAGTCCAGTTATTAGGAAAAAGAATCCATAAAGTTGTTGAAATGAGCCCCTAGTATCCAGCATAAATATACCATTTATGCATAGCATCCCAAGAGTGTAGTGAGACCAGCTATGTTATATGGGTTGGAGACAGTGGCATTGACAAAAAGGCAGGAGTCAGAGCTGGATGTGGCAGAGTTAAAGATGTTAAGATTTGCAATCGGTGTGACTAGGATGGATAGGATTAGGAATCGGTATATTAGAGGGTCAGCTCATGTTGGACAGTTTGGAGACAAAGCAAGAGAGACGAGATTGCGTTGGTTTGGACATGTGCTGAGGAGGGATGATGGGTATATTGGGAAAAAGATGCTAAGGATGGAGCTGCCAGGTAAGAGGAATAGAGGAAGGCCTAAGATAAGGTTTATGGACGTGGTGAGAGAGGACATGCAGGCGGTTGGTGTGACAGAGCAAGATGCAGAGGATAGGAAGAAATGGAAAGAGATGATCCGCTGTGGCGACCCCTAACGGGAAAAGCCGAAAGAGAATGATGATGATGATCCCAATCCAGTCACCTTTGCACTGGCACAACTATTGAAGTTTTGATAACACTGAAGAAATTATATTCATGGACTCAAGGCACAACTCCATTTACATGTGGATTGTTGACTGCCTTATGTTTTTCAGTTTAGGTGTTAGACACTTTAACATTTGCAGAGCCATTAGAAAATGTTTGCTTCAATCACTTACAAAAAGGCTTTTGTCCCTACCTTCTGGACTTGTAACAGAGCAACAACATCACTAAATAAAATTACTGAGTCTCTTCAAACTGACTTAAACTACTCTGAAACAGGATCAATATCAATGATTTAACATCAGACATTAAAAAAAATCTACTGTGACTGTGAGTAAGCATCAGTATTACCAGTGGAAATCATGGATATATGCCAAAAACAACTAATGTGCGCTGAAGAACCAGTAACCACAGTTCTGATGAAGTTCTATTAGATAGAATGAAGGTGCTCAATTGAATTTGTAACATCATTACATGATGATTACATCATTTGGGTGCTTGTTTGGACTGAATAGTTTCTTTGGTTTTTGTGTTTGCCATATCGTGTAATAACTAAAGAAAGCCTTGTGATTATCCTTAGTGTCCTGTGCAATTTTTCTCTTGAAGCTGGCCTTAGACGATTTTATGAGTGCTCGTAGTTTTTTGCTAATACTGATCAGAGATGCTTTCCCTTTTTGGGATTTTGCTCTATCATGTAGTAGCTTCCTCCTTCTATTGAATAGTTTGTTTATGGCTGGGGTCCACCAGACAGGACGTCTGCCTTTGGAGGATTGGGACTTGGTTTTATTTGGGATTGCATGATCCATGCATTCCTGAAGGTGTTCATAGAATGCATTTATAAAGGATTCTGTGGTCTGAGCCGTAATTTCCACAGGACCGGGGGCTTTGAAGGATTCCACCTCGGTTTTGAGGAGTGTGAAATTTGCATTAGAGAAGTTTTTCACTGTGGTTTTCAGGGCAGGGGGTGGAGTCGGGATGTGAATATCCAGTGAGATTAGTTTATGGTCTGATCTTACTAATGAGGGATACACTTCTGGTCTGGAGCATAGAGTCCCCATGATCAGGTCCAGTATGTTTTCCCCTCTTGTGGGAGTGGTAACAAGTTGCTCCATAGCATTTGAGTTTATAAATTCTAGGAACCTTTGGGCTAGGGTGTTGGAGCTAGAGTAATGCTCCCAGTCTATGTTTGGGTAGTTGAAGTCGCCCAATATAATGGTGTTTGGAGAGACCTTCATATTTTCCGGTGTTCTCAGGAAGGCCGAGTGGGGTTCCTGGGCTTGGGAGGGTGGTCTATAGCAGGCTATAAACTGGAAGGCAGTTTTACCCACTGTTAGTTGCACATGGATAGTCTCTGATGCTTTGTGCTGTGCCATCAACCTGGAGGTGTGGGTATCTTTGACGAATATTGATACTCCCCCTCCTTTTGTGGTTCGGTCCAAGTTTTGGGGCCGAAAAGCATGGTATGAGGTATAACCTGGTAGTGGTGGGGTGCTCTCAGGAGCCTTGAACCAGGTTTCTGTTACTGCACAGATATCGATGTTCTCCATGCTAAGGAGAGTTTCAAGTGCATGCATCTTGAGGTTTAGACTTCTGGCGTTGAGTAGCATTACTCTTAGTTTCTTATCCCTTGTGATACCTATGGAGGTGGGTTTGTCTTTTGAGCCTTGCCTAAAAAAGGCACTATGGGGTTAGCAAGAGCCTTTGCCAATATCCGAAAGCCCAGGGGTGACAGGTGCAAGCCGTCCCTAGCGAAGCATTGTGGCTTGTCGAGCATGTCATCCCAGGCTGACAGGCATTGGGTCCCCTTTGAATGACACCAATACTTAAGCCAATTGTTGAAATTGATCATCTTGCCTTCATATTGTAGCGTCATTCTTGATGAGGGTAAGATGCTACTCAAGGTCAGGGTCATACCGGCCTGTGCTACATGCTCAGAGAGCTCCTCTATGTCTCTTTTCATGTAGTCCAGGGAGGTACGTCTTAGGTCATTCACACCAGCCTGGACAATGACTGAGTCATATTTGTACTTGCCTTGGAGTGACCTGAGTGCTTGTGTTATGTGGCGGATCCTAGCACCCGACAGGCAGCTCACCATGACCTTCTTGTTCAGCCTGATGAGCGGGACGTCAGTGTGCCTGACGATAGAGTCACCTACTACAAGTGTATCAGGTGTGTTGTTTAGCCTTAAGGACTGTGACTTTTCGGCACACTGGCTTTGTGAGCTATGTGTTGTACATGTTTTGTTTTGGGGTAATGGTTGCTTGGGTGTCTGCTTTGGAGGTCTCTGCTGCTTAGGCAGATTTTTATTTAGAGCCTCCGAGTATGTTTTTGTGTGTTTATGTGTTTGGTTTGCTGTCGTGGTAGGTCTATATGAGACTGGAATTGTAGTGAGTGTGGTTTCCTTCTCCTCCTGACTGGTTACGCCAATACTGAGTTGAGAGAGCTTAGCCTCCAGTATGGCTATATGGTTGCATCTCTCACATGTGTTGGAATTTGTTGGGAGGAGGAGAGTGTTGTCTGTCTACATGAGGCAGTTGTAACATTGCCTCAATATTCCCAGATTCACCAGCTGGACCGGAGAGGGGATTGACAACTGACCTTTGGACATGCTTGCATAGTATTGGGAATTCCTTTATAATTGAAAAAATAGGGCTAATGGGGAACAAGGTACTCAAGGGGAGTTTGTGAGGGTGTAGTGCTTTTAATTTTTTAGTGCTGACTTACATAATTGCTTTAGTGGGCAAGTGCCAGGTAACTTAAATGCAATGTGTTACAGGTAACTTAAATGCAAAAATGACAAACAGTAACTTTCTTTCAAGTGAAACAAGGAAATAAGTACAGTAAGCAATGCAGATATCACTAGGGATCCGCAGAAGCACTGAAAAGCCGCGTTTTAGGTGGAATTAGCGTTTCAGGGAAATAAGTAAACAAACAACAAGCATACAAACAAAGCTAGATTCAGCAGGCCTGGATCTAGTCTATGCTACAGTAAACAAGGTGTACCAATTTCAGTAAGAAACAGTTCAAATATGCAGGCACTATAAGCCTTTAACCACAAATTCCCAGCTCAGAAGGGCAGAGTCCAGCCTCTCCTCCCACAAGAGTGCAGACCACGAACCTTCTTAATGTAAAATAACTGGCCTGAAGCCCAAGTGCTTAAACCAGAACTAATATACTTTTAGAATAACAGACACTGAGCCCTCAATCAGCAGTTCCCAACTTAGAAGGATGTAAGCTACCTGTCCTGCCACCACAGTGCAGGCCACAAACTTTCCTAATGTAAAACAACTGGTCTGAAGCCCAAGTGCTTAATCCAAAAGACTTAGAATGATAGCTACACTTTAATCAAGTTACTACCAAGCAGTAATAAATACAATTGAATACTTTAAAGAATGCCTGGATTAGTGCTCAAGTTATACAAACAAAGCTAGATTCTGCAGGACTGGATCTAGTTTATGCTACAGCAAACAAGGTGTACCAATTTCAGTAAGAAGCAGTTCAGATATGCAGGCACTATAAGCCTTCAACCAGAAATTCCCAGCTCAGAAGGGCAGAATCCATCCTCTCCTCCCACAAGAGTGCAGACCACGAACCCTTCTTATGTAAAATAACTGGCCTGAAGCCCAAGTGCTTAAACCAGAATTAATACACTTTTAGAATAACAGACACTGAGCCCTCAATCAGCAGTTCCCAACTTAGAAGGATGTAAGCTACCTGTTCTGCCACCACAGTGCAGACCACAAACCTTCTTACTGTAAAACAACTGGTCTGAAGCCCAAGTGCTTAAACTAAAAGGCTTAGAATGAGATACACCAAGCAGTAATAAATACAATTGAGTACTTTTAAGATGACGCAAAAGCAAAATAAAGTAGGAAGAAACACCAATACAGTAAAAGCAGATACGTTTTTTTTTTCAGAAAAGTAGCAAAAAAACAGTAGCAAAAACAATTCACATGCAGTGTAAGCTGGCACACTTGAGTATGTAGCAATATTAGTCCACACGCAGTTTGAAAAAATTTAATTAAATTAAAAAGGACTAAAAGCAAGTGCAGAAAGGGTTTATTAGGTAGAATGCGGTAAAGAGATGGATCTGGGGGAGTGTCCTAGATCAAATCTACAGTGGGGCGGGCACTATATGGACTGCAGCAGTAGGTAACAGGGACATGCTTTGTGATATAAACCACAAGCATGTGGCAGCATTCAGGGGGTATGTGTAGGGATACATACAACCATAATAGAAAACATATCAAGGATTCATGTCTATTGCTGGGGGTGGAGTTAAGTATCAGAAAATGTAAAACCTACACAGCTGCATGAATGATGGATGCACCATGAGTTGCTCTCACTGCAGTTGTTAAGGAACAAATGGATTAGTGATGGCTATGAGTAGATAGCAGACATAGGAAATAGGATTTATAAAGAAAAATAAATGCATGATAATGGAAGAAAGGACAAATGATCACTGATCTGGGAGGATCAGTGTGACAGCAGGTATAAACCAAAGAGCAAAAACGTCACATAGAGAAACCAGTTAGTAAAAACTGTAAGAAAACCTAGGCAAGCTACAGTTTGCACTGTGTGATACCTTAAACCTCCTGTAATAGAGGTCCATGGGCTACACACACACGACCCCTTAAGGACATCAAGTGTTTCAGCTATATGGCTTCTGAATGTCCATGACCTTTTCCTTTTTTTCCTTTATGGATTCTTTCAGGTCAAATGAATTGGGGTTTGGCTTTATTGGCCTGAATGAATACATAAAGGCTTAAAATGGAAATAAGTAAGAAAGTAAAAAGTCATGGACATACATAACCTATATAGCTGAAACACTTGATGTCCTTAAAGGGTTATTTGCATGTATCCCATGGGCCTCTATTACAGGAGGTTTAAGGTATCACACAGTAAAAACTCTAGCTTGGCTATTGCAGCAGGTGTGAGACATTGTACCAGTCATCACTGAACTAACAAATTCTCATGGAATGTACAGAACAGAAAAAGACAACAAGATGGACAGATGTCTCAGGGAGGGGTGACCTTAAAGGAAACACATGTTTGTTGATTTTGCAGAATGGGGAATACTGAGAACAGAGACATTCAGAATAAATATAATTGATTTGTATAAGAAC
The DNA here is from genome assembly GCF_019279795.1 of Protopterus annectens. Classification (NCBI taxonomy): domain Eukaryota; kingdom Metazoa; phylum Chordata; order Ceratodontiformes; family Protopteridae; genus Protopterus; species Protopterus annectens. The sequence goes on from NC_056731.1 coordinate 155,768,448, forward strand.
TGAAAAAGAAAAACAAAACAGAGAATGAAGGAAAAGGAGGAACTCTGAAAGGAAAAACATAGTGAAGAAAGAAATGGAGGTACTACTCCAGTAAAGGGTCTGCAAGAATGACACTGAGGCTGGAATAGGTTAGAGCCCAATTTACCTACTCACAAAACGTAGATCGGGTAGAGAATGGATAGTTCAGAGATAAGGCAAACTGAAGAAAAAGAGGTGAGTAAAAGAACTCCCTCACCTCAAAAAACGATTGCTGATGAGGAAACAGGTTCCAAGTAGCTAAAGACACAATGACAGCTATTACACTTTGTGACCTTGTCCAGTTTTTTGGAGAAAACAATAACATGAATAGCATTCGTAGCTACAAAAGCAGAAATAACCATTTTTATAGGAAATATAAAAAATAATAAGGCTGCATTATAGAAACAGATAGCTACAGTGAAGCAAAGATGAATGCAAAAGATTAAGACTAAACTGAAAGTGACCACTGCGGTTAGAATACTCATGTTAATAAATATAACAGTCACCTCTGTGCAGGAAAACATTTAGGGATACACCAGTCCTCAGGGCTAACTCATAAACATTTAAACAGACACACATGCAATCAATTCTGCCTTCAGAGAGTCAGCCTTAAGCAAGTAAGAGGGCACCATTTAAATCTTATAATACATTTGTCCATCCCTTATCAATCTTTATTGTTTTATTAAGGAACTCTTTACAAGTTAGAATCTTTGTAGTTCGATTGCAGGATTCTAAGAATATGAATAAAATCCAGATGTTTTGAGAAAGTTTTGTATTGGAGCATTCATTTTCAGCCAGTTGGCTATACTGTTTTTTTTTTCAGATACAGTAGACTCACTGTATCTCACTGTATCTGTTTTCTGCATGTTGACCTATTAAAATTTAATATACTTCACTATTATTTTTATAAACTGATAGTGATTTTTATTTGCCACCCAAAGCCCCATGTCATGTTTTCCTTTCCCATAGTCTTCCTAGAAATAATCACTTGTGAGAATGAACCATAATAAAAGAGAGCAAAAACACAAATGTGTCCAACAGTCAGGGTGTCAGGATTCCATATGCTAAGTTTTCTAACAGTTTACCCAAGGAGTTATTACCAAACAGTGATAATCACCTTCATCAGATTATCAGAAAACAATGTTATATATGTCAGAATAATGGAAAGGATATAGGATTATGGCTGTTATACTAAATATAATTAAATATAACACAAGGAAAAAAAGTGAAGTATAAAAACCTTAACAGCACTTTATTAAGCAAGCAATAATGCCAAACAGGTTGTGTGCTACTGTGTAAATAACACTGTCCAATGGGGTGTTATGAGGCCAGAAAGCTTTATTTTAAGGTAATCTGATTCTCCAACCTTAAATCCTTACATACAATAATGACAGCCTGTTTTTATGGAGAAATTTAAAAATCTTAGCATGACTATAGATGACAGATTGACAACTCAAAGACCAGGTGTTCCCCATACTGAAAGCATCTTGGGGGGGGGGGGCTGGGATTTAAGAAGCAGAAGCAGGTAAGGTTAGTAGTAAGTGAACTTGAAGGGAGTGGGCAGGAAAGGGTTAGGCAGGTTGGAGGGGAGGGGAGGAAGTGAGGTAAGGTGGTGGATGGGTCTTGAAGGCTTTTGAGGTGGGAGTTGGTTGTTGGGTGTCACATTTGGTGTGATCTTGTTGAAGCAGGATCACGTCCCTGATGACCTGAGATGGAGTAAGGTAGGCCTTGGGTGGTTACTACAGACGATGAGGTAAGTACAGTTTCCTTGTTTTATAAGGACCTAGAAGGAGGACTTATATGGTTGGGGTAGCTGTTTATACATTTAGCTATATATGTTTTTTTTTCTTTCCCTCTCTCTCTTATGCTGGTGAGAGATGAATGGAGACTGGATGCTGTGGGGGGTTCTGAGGAATGAAGCAAGCCCCCATTTATCCGAGATTGAATGTTCAAAGGCATTTTGATTTGGTTTTAAAGAGTAGAGTGGGTCTCCTTGAAACATGGGGAACATTTCTGTGGGTTGCTGTGTGCTATTGAGGTTAAGGGATTGGTGGTGTTCATTGGTGGTGCAGTGGCATTAGTAGAAAATAAAGGAAAAAAATGGTGTTGTTTTGTGCTGGTCCCCAGGTACATTGTTCCATAGGGGTTGTTCATATTGTTGCTTTTCCTGTAAACTGTTAAGTCCTAACTGGCAATAGCATGATTTCAAGGTTTTAGTTTGCGGCCCTTGCAAATGTGATGCTTTACTGGGTGAGTACCATCTCTGTGATGTCAGTTAAGTCTATGTTAGGGGACAGAGGGAGACTGCATGTCATTTTGCAGGCTTCTCTCTGGCCATTAGTGCTGCGCTGGGCATGTGCAGTAATGCTGGTGGCATTTAAAAAAATAATTAATTAATTAATTAATTAATTAATTAATTAATTAATTAAATAATTGATTGATTGATTAAAGAAAAAAGAAAAAAAAAGAAATTAACTCATATGTAATGTAGCTGGTATGGGGGTTAGGGTGTAGTTCGGGTTTGTTCAGATGCGTTGGTGGTTAGTGGGCAGAGGGGAGGCAGGATATCATGTCACCTGCTTCCCTCTGGCCATATGATGTTTTGCCCATATGTACTAGCATTGTTGGCGTTAGCTAGTACAAGAATAAAAAAAAAGTTATTGTAGAGGAATAATGGTTATAATAGCACTTTGGAGGGTATCGGGTGAGGGCTGGAGATGTCAGGCAGCTGGTTGCTTTGTTCATTGGTGGTTAGTGGGCAGAGAGGAGGCAGCATGACATTTTGTGGACTTAACTCTGCACTGTAATGATGGCCACACATGCGCGGTAATGCCAGAGGCATTCAGAATTAAAAATTTAAATAATAATAATAATAATAATAATATAAAAAAAAAAGAAAGAAATAGAGCAGTTAGTAATCCATAAGTTACTTGGGGGGGGGCTGGTTGGCTTAGTGGTGTTTTGCTCTGATTCTAATGCACAGTGTCCCAGGATTGAGACTTGGCAGTGGGTTTACAGTCAAAAGGTTGACATTGACATGCACGACAGCCTCCTTCTCGAACATGGTAGGAGCAACAGTTGGAATGTCGACATTCAGACGTACGCCCGTTTAGAAGGACGTACACAGGACAGGGACTCACAGCATGGATGTAAATGGGGGATTTACAAATTAAGATCGACAGAAATTGTTGACTTTGTTGTGTCGACCATACAACCTACTTAATATGTATGAGTCGATGTTATTTGTCGCGGAAACCACCGTTCACGTAAGTGATTTTAGTGTTTTTGATAGTAAACCCTTGGCAATGATGTCTTGTAAAGTTATGTTAAGGTCTTAACCTTAGCAATACAAGGCACAGGGTTTGAGTCTAGCCTCTTGGGTTTTGGTCAAGCTTGAATGGTCTGGGAGAATGAGAACTTAACATTTATCTCGGAGTGTAGTGGGACGTTACTGTGTGGGTAGTGCACAAAGTCTGGAGTTCAGGACTTGGTAGAAATGATTTTTTGAAGTGCCTACCTTTTCTTGGGGCTGAGCCTAGTGGGTCTGTCTGCATGTGCTGTAGTATTGAGTGGAGGAAGTTGTTAACCTTCAGTACCAACAGGCTGGCAGTGATATATGTTAAAGTTTTTTTTTTTCAAGTATTTACAGTGTCAGTTTGGTTTTCACGTTCGAATTGGAAATCTTGGCAGAGGTATGGGTGTTGAGGCAGAAATGGGCAATTATCATGGCACAAGCAGAGGACTTGTTTTGGGAGATGCTGAATGAGGTTGAGATCACTAGTACGCAGGATCCTAAGACTCAGTACATGAGCATTCAGAACCAAGTGACCAGGACAGACAATGACAGTGGAGGAGAGGACAACAGAGGTTGAAACACTGGTGGCACTACCTTTAACCCCTACAGGTAATGCTTTGTTAGGCTTTGCTGAAGGACAAGTAGCGGGGAGTGGAGTGATTGCTTGGTGTTGAGTGTAGGGCTTCAAGGCAGGGTTAACGGAAGGCCCAGGGTCTCACAGGATGTAGGTGGAGGCACTGCCGTTGGTGCGGGTTTGCAGACATTAGTGGATCATGATTTGAGTTTTGATAGTACCCTTTCATTGTTGAAGGAGGACATGGTCCCTTGTTTAGATGAGGTAGGGTCAGACTTTGGGACATGGCCGGGGGATTGGTTGATGACACAGGCATTAGGGCAGGAGGGTGCAACAATCCATTTAACTCCTCATATCTCGCTTGTGGTGAAGGAAAAAGTTTGGAAGGGGGAATACATAGGTATTTTTGAGTTAATTGATGTAGATGGGGTACAGCATTTGATAGAAGCTGAGACAGTGAACAGGAAAGACCTCTTGGCAGCCTTGGTGGCATTAGGTCGCAGGCAAGTGGGTATGTTTTGGCAGAGGACATGGGAAAATTGGGTCTTGGGCTTTATATATCATATGGCAATGTGGTTGAAGAGTGATAATTCTTTGGCCCTTCTGTTCCTGGCCTATTTTTTGACTATATGAGAAGCACAAAGGATACTGCCAGGTAATGCATGACTATGATATTATCAGAAGTTCCACAAAAGGAAGGCTGTTGACAAATCCATGCGTTTGAAGTTAGACACCCTGATATCTTTTTCTCCACCATGATGGACAGCTTTGGGTTGGGTAATAGAGTGGTAAGCCAGCAGAAGTGGGCGTCAGGGTATGCTGGGCTTTTAATGCAGGGAGATATTCTTGGACAGGTTGCAGATTCTCCCGTGCTTGTTCAAAATGCATGGGTGTACATTCAACGACACAATGTGGTAAGGGTGAGAGTCAGTTTGGGGGCCAGGCGTCCTACTTTCCGGGTCAGAGAGGATGGAGTGGGCCTTCTATGGGACTACATGGGGTACGGTGCAGGTCCAATTTTTATAGCTAAAGTGGGGGTCCTGTCGGGGAACTAGGGGGCTCCCTGGTGACCCATTCACCTATTAAGGTCCAGGTCCTGTAGAAGTTGCTGGCACAGTATCCACTGCCGGCAGTGGCTGGGGAATTGGTTGAGGGTTTTTCGAGGAGATTTTTGATCAAGTCTAATTTAGTAGGTGACAGTAAGGTGGAAGAAAATTTGAAGTCACTGCGTGGGAGGGAGGATGTCCTGAGAGCTTTGATTGAGAAGGAGGGACAGGCGGGTAGATTGTTAAGCCCATTTGATAGTCCACCATTTACTCAATTTAAAGTCTCACCTTTGGGTTTGGTTCCCAAGAAGATGCCAGGTGAATTTCACGTAGTACATCATTTGTCTTACCCTGAAGGCAATTTTATTAATGATTTCATCCCTGGGGAGGAGGTTAGAGTGATGTATGCATCCCTGGATGATGCAGTCTGCATCATTAGAAGTTTTGAGCACCCTTGGCTGGTAAAGGTAGACATTGAGCCAGCCTTTTATCTGTTGCTGGTTTGGGAGGAGGCTTGGCCATTATTGGGCATGGTAGTGGAGGACAGTTTCTATTTTCACACAGCTATGCTGATGGGATGTGCAGTGGTGTGTTCCACTTTTGAAAAGTTTAGCATGGCCTTGCATTGGATATGGCAACAGAGGATGGAAGGGCAGAGAGCAGTACATTACCAAGATGACTTCTTGCTAGTGGGTGAGGGGAAAGAGGGGGCACAGGTGGTGATGTGAGAGTTTCTGGGGATGTAAAAGACTTTGGGAGTGCCATTGGCTAAACATAAGCTTAGGGCCTGGTGAAGGTGCTAGATTTCCTGGGACTGAATGTGGATATGGGTCAAGGTTTATTTCATTTGCTGGGGGAGAATGTGGTTTGACTACAGGAAAAAATAATGTGGGTGAGGCCCAAGAGTAAGATTCAGGTGAGAGATGTCATGGAATTGTTGGGGTTGATGAATTTTGCTTGCGGGGCAGTGCATCCTGGATGTGCATTCTGTAGGTCAGTGGTTTTTCTATTGAAAGCAGGTAAAAGTAAGCACAGCAGGGTAAGGGTTAGTAAGTTAGCATGGGAAGACTTAGCTTTGTGGTCACAGTTTTTATATCATTTTAATGGGATCACATTTTGGCAGATAGACTGGGTAGGTCAAGGGGATTTACAGTTGTTTACAGATGCAGGTGGGGGTCTGGGTATGGAAGCATTTGTTGCAGGGCAGTGGTTTTCAGTACCATGGCCTCCTCATTGGCCTGAGGAATGGAAGTGGGATGTTGCTTCCTGGAGCTTATGCCAATTTGGGCTGCATCAGTAGTATGGCAGGATCATTTGAGGGGTAGGAGAGTAGTGTTTAATTCAGACAATATTGCAGTGGTGAGAGTGCTGCAGGTTAAGATGGCTGAATCAACATGATTGTTGCTGTTTTTTCATAAGTTAGTGTTGCAGAATCTGTTGAATATTTTTTCTTTTACAGGGGTGCATGTGCCGGGGGAGAAGAATGAGATAGCTGACAGCCTGTCTCATTTTCAGTTTTCAGGTTTTGGCAGTTGGCTCTGACAGCAACAAGGGACTCATGGTGGTGCCAGATGAGATCTGACAGATTGGACAGCAGTGATCAGCGGGTTGATGCAGCAGTCGTGGACAGTATCCAACATGAAAGCGTACGGTAGGGCATTTTATGATTCTGATAGATATGTGAGGCGATTACCGGAAGAGGAATGTGTGTGGTTGGAAAGTTTATTGCTGTGTTATTAACCATGCTGAGGATACAGGGCAAGGCAGTAAGATTGGTGAGGGTGGCTTTAGCAGCAATTAATGTATTTGCTCGGTCGGCCAGATTAGAGGATTGAACTAAGTCTTGGACAATTGGGTGCGTTTCAAAAGGTTGGGGTAGAGGGGAAGGCCCTTCTAGGGATAGGAGATGGCCGGTGACTACAGGGATTTTAAGAATGTTGTTAAAGGGTTTAAGCAGAGTATGTGGAAGCTCAGAGGAATATGTGATGTGGGGTATGGTAAGTGTATGGATGTACTGTGAAGCTTTCCATGTGTAAGAGTTACTGGGATCATTAGTGTGGGAAGACATGCTGATATTGCCTAGGGTGGTGCACATTAGGTTGAGGTCATTGAAAACAGATCAATAAGGGAAAGGGATATCTATAGTTTTGGGGGAAGTTAGGTCAGTATGGAGGTGTCTGGCAGCGTCAGGAAGGAGACTGTGTGTGGCTAGAGAGGGTAGGGCACAAAGGTTAGTTTTTACATCAGTAGGTGGTAGAGCATTAACGGGGCACAGTTGAATTTAGTCATGAGAAGGGCTCTTCTCAGTGTGGGCTTAGAGGTTGACAAGTTTTCTACTCATTCTTTCAGGATGGGTAGGGCATCTGATCTAGCGAAAGGAGGCAGCTCAATTGAAGTCATTAATAGGGTGGGGCGGTGGTCTTCTAAGGCATTTTTGACATATATTAAATAAGGTTTGGTATATTTATTTTGTGGTTAATTTTTTTCCCTAGGAGAAAGGATTGTCATTTTAGGCCATTCATTCATGTATTGGGAAGCTAGGCGGGCTGTGGTCAGAACCAATGGCATGGATTTGGGCTTGCAGCATTTTGGATGCAAGGTTACCTGGCATGGTATTAGAGGGTTGATGTGGAACCAGATACTTCAAGTATTTACGATATTACAGAGCCAGTGGGGGTTGCCTCAAATTTTACTGATTCACTTAGCAGGGAATGATTTGGGCATGATACTGAAGAAGCAGCTTGTTTATCATATTTGTGAAGACTTTTTAGATTTAAGGAAGCTTTATCCATCAGTGTATCTGGTTTAGTCAGAGATTATTCCCAGGTTAGTTTGGAGGGAGGCAAAGAATCTTTCTGCAATTGAGTGGGCTCGTAGGTATGTTAATTTTATGCTGGCAAAGCAGTTGAAGGGGAAGGGGGTGTGTATTATCTGGTACAGTAAGTTTGAAGATAGGGATCCCATGTGGTATAGGGCAGATGGGGTTCACCTTAGTGAATTTGGACTTGATTTGTTTAATTTAAATTTGTGGTTATTTTTGAAGGGACTGGTTACTGGTGAGGGGAAACAGCCCATGGGGCTGGTGGGAGGAGAAGAGGGACAGGCTTGCCCCTCTTCTGTTCCCCCTCTGGTTGATAATTTTTTGAAGGATTTCGAGGTAGCGAAAGACTGGTGGTGGAGGTGTTTTGGACTTGATAGTTTTGGATTGGTGAAGAGATGCTGAAGGTGACCGGTGGAACGCTGCCTTGTATGTGCGAGGATAAGTGAGCAAATGGGGGACGCTGCTTACTCCAAGGGTGGGTGGTTATGCTGCCCTTATAGTTATTTAATTTATGTTTTCTTTTATATGGAACTGAAGTTGTATTGTGTTTAATAAAGTTTCATGCTTTTATCATTTATTATGTTATACAATAAAGGTTGTCGAAGGTCTTTGGGTGTTTGAGTGGTTTATTAAAGTGGAACATGACAAATGAAGTTTGGAATAGACAAAGTTAACACAGGACATCTTTAATGGTGGGGCGGAGCTGGGATTTATGTAGAAGAAGCAGTTAAGGTTAGTAGTAAGTGAACTGGAAGGAAGTAGGCAGGAAAGGGTTAAGCAGTTTGGAGGCTAGGGGATGAAGTGAGGTAAGGCAGGGAGTGGGTCTTGAAGGCATTTGAGGTGGGATTTGGTTGTTGGGAGTCACATTTGGTGTGATCTTGTTGTCCTCCCAGCCCATCCCATTTAGGTATTGCAATTTGGGCAGAGAAGAGGGACAGGCTTGCCCTTCTTCTCTTCCCCCTCTGGCGGATAATTGGTGGAAGAATTTCATGGTGGCGAAAGATTGATGGTGGAGGTGTTTTGGACTTGTTGGTTTTGGATTTGGTGAAGAGATGCTGAATGTGAGCAGTGGAAAGCTGCCTTGTAATTGCAAGGATAAGTAGGCAATTGGGGGATGCTGCTTATTCCAAGGGTGAGTGGTTACGCTGCCCTTATGGCTATTTAATTTATGTTTTCTTTTACAAGGAATTGAAGTTGTGTTTAATAAAGTTTCATGCTTTTATAATTTATTATGTTATACAATAAAGGTTGTCGAAGGTCTTTTGGTGTTTGAGTGTTTCATTAAAGTGGAACGTGACAAATACCTTCACTCATGGATTTGTTGACAGATCCCATAGAGTGTTCAAAAAGTCCTGGTATTCTATTGTTTAGTTGGCAGTCTCAGAAAGTATCAGAACCCATAACACAATGTTCTATTACTTGACACAATCGCTTCCTTGTTATTGCCCATTATACCATGACCCCCCCATTAATATTCCAAAACGTGCATGCTGATTGGCCAGCGTGCACGTTGTAAATCAACTTATACTAATGGAAAAAGGTCCGGTCGCCCGGACTTTTTCCATTAGTATAAGTCTCTTTTAAAACACTGTCTCGCTATGTTAAAAGAGTTTAACATAGCGATACAGGTTTAAAAAAAGCAACGGAGATCTCCGTCGCTTTTTTTAAAGCTGTCTCGCTATGTTAAACTCCTTTAACATAGTGACACAGTGTGTAAAAAGCAACGGAGATCTTGCTTTCTCCGTTGCTTTTTTTTAAACCTGTCTCGCTATGTTAAATGGATTTAACATAGCGAGACAGCTTTAAAATAAGCAATGGAGATCTCCGTTGCTTATTTTAAAGCTGTCTCGCTATGTTAAACCCATTTAACATAGCGAGACAGGTTAAAAACGGAGAAAGCAAAATCTCCGTTGCTTTACTTTAAGCTATGTTAAATGGGTTTAACATAGCGAGACAGCTTTAAAATAAGCAACGGACATCTCCGTTGCTTATTTTAAAGCTGTCTCACTATGTTAAACCCATTTAACATAGAGAAACAGTAAAAAGCAATGGAGAGCTTGCTTTCTCCATTGCTTTTGGCCACAGCTCTGATGTACTGCGTAGGCATGCGCAGTACATCAGAACTGCCGCGGATACCAGACAGCTGCGGAAGGGCAGCAAAGAGGCATTATACAATGCCATTATTTAAGAAAAGTAATTATTTCTTTTCTTAAATAATGTCATAGTATAATAGCAATAACCCACTTCTGGGTGTGGGTAATGCGGGATTTACCCACGGTTATCTTTTTTGGTCCCTCGGGCGAAACCACGCCAACCATAGGTAAATCCCACATTACCCACACCCAGGCGTGGGTTATTGCTATATTATACCATGACCACCCCAAAACGTGCACGCTGATTGGCCAGCGTGCCCGTTGTAAATCGAGTTATACTAATGGAAAAAGGTCCGGTCGCCCTGACTTTTTTCCTAGTATAACTCGATTTTTTAAAACACTGTCTCGCTATGTTAAATGGGTTTAACATAGCGAGACAGCTTTAAAATAAGCAACAGAGATCTCCGTTGCTTATTTTAAAGCTGTCTCGCTATGTTAAACCCATTTAACATAGCAAGACAGTGTTTTAAAAAAAAGCAACGGAGAAAGCAAGATCTCGGTTGCTTTTTTTTAGTCTTTCGCTATGTTAAATGAGTTTAACATAGCGAGAGTTTTAAAATAAGCAACGGACATCTCCGTTGCTTATTTTAAAACTGTCTCGCTACGTTAAACTCATTTAACATAGCAAAATACTAAAAAAAAAAGCAACGGAGATCTTGCTTTCTCCGTTGCTTTTGCCCACAGCTCTGATGTACTGCGCAGGCGTGCAGTACATCAGAACTGCCGCGGATGCCAGACATCTGCGGAAGGGCAGTAAACAGGCATTATACTATGCCATTATTTAAGAAAAGTAATAGTTTCTTTTCTTAAATAATGTCATGGTATAATAGCAATAACCCACTTCTGGGTGTGGGTAATGCTAAATTTACCCACGGTTGGCTTTGTTTGGTTCCTCGGGCTTCGCCCTCGGGACCAAACCACGCCAACCGTGGGTAAATTTAGCATTACCCACACCCAGGTGTGGGTTATTGCTATATTCCATTCTCTAAAAGGCTCTTAGTAATAACTTTAAAAGTGCTAGCACTTTCTTATAAAATTGTGATTGTGGCTTTATTACATCTGTTAACATGTGGTATAATCTCTCAGTAGTTATTGACTTTTGTTATGTTCATAAACCAGCTTTACTGGCTTTTTGATATTTCAAAATTGCATAACAATAATTCATTTCAGCCAACTGTTTCAGCAGAAGATACAGAAACTAAACTTGTGCTACTTGTAGACCAAATAAATAAATAGATAAATAAAACTAATTATTGAGACTGTAGCATTTTATATAAAGGATTGTTTTGACTTGGTAAATAAAATAAGTACAGTGGTAAAAAATGCTGCGGCAGGGCTAGCCACCTAGCTGTGCAAACCTTGGCTCGATATGATTGTCAGTGCGGAAGTGACACTCTGACCCCATATGCAAAATGGGAAAAGAGGTTGAAGATGGATGGACGGAGTGGTAAAAAAAAAAATAATCCAGTTTATTAGATACTTGTTTTTAGTTAGCTGCCTGGATGAAATGCACGTTTTTCTACTACAGATTTGATGCTGTTTATCCCTTCTAGGACACTCCCTAGACAATATATATTTTTTAGGTTAACAAGAAATGTTATAAACAGGTTTCAGAGTAGGTTTTCGTTTCCAATAGCCCTAACTTTGTAAAGTTTGGGATGGCTAAATGTGAAGACAAATCATTTTGGATACATTTTTCCTCCTATATTTTATTTTATTTTATTGCTGTTTTATTACCATTTTATTGTTTTTTTTTTTTAATATTGCTGGGAAACTTGAAATAATTAGATTAGTTTCTTAGAAGCATTGTAACACTGGCAAGTAAAACTGGCCAATATTACTTTGAACTACCTGTGCAGCAAATCTGCTCCATGCAAGGGGGAAACTAGTGTGGGCCACCATGACATCACATTTAGTCACAGATCCCTTCTCTGTCACAGGCTTCAAAATCCAAGAAACTACCACAAAGTTGAAATGTTATTTAGCAGTGAAACACTGTCATACACAGAAGTACAAAAAGCAAGCCAATAAATCAATTAATCACTAAACACCAGAAACAAACAACTCAAGAGCATTAATATGTTTTGATTAAAAACTACAAAAAAATAAATAAATATAACAATGCAGTATTCAGGAGGGTGACACAAATTAAAGAACTTTACAGTAATAAAAGCAAAATAATCATAATAATAATAATAAAGTAAACAAACTGAAATTTAAGCACATTACCTGATTAGGCTATGTAACACCCAGACTCCATATAAAAATGGGAGAACAGAAATTGATGACAATGACAGTGACCTGATTAGAAAGAGTAAAATATAGCCTATAAATAAAAAATAATATGAAGAAAGCCAATAAACAATTTGCGAAACACTATATGCCGGCATGTGAGTCAAAATAAAAATGCTTTACAGTAATAAAAACAGTAAAACTCAAATGTAGCTACACTACCTGATTACACACAGTGAAATAGATTCAACAAGGTACAAAATAACCTCCTGGAGAAAGTGAAAGCATACAATCTAGAAAGAAAATGAAGCAGCCATGGCAACTACATGGCATAATTAATATGAACAAAAAACAGTTACCACAGCAACAGGAGGGAACCATTCTGACTGAGGAGTCAGATGACTTGCATGCATTTAAATGCAGTAGAAAAACTGTGCCATTTACTATTTGACCTAAGTGGAAAATGGAAGAAATAATGCATAAAAGGAAAACATTGCAATAATACAAATGTGTATTAAAATAGAAGTAAAACAATATAAAAAATACCTCACAACCCCAAATTAAACAAAGACAACAAGTATGCTATCAGTTAAACCAAGTTAGCAAATGTATTCTTAGGGGCAACAAGGGTTCAGGCATCTAGGCAGTGAGACATTTCCCTGTGGTACATTTGACTGGGGACACATGACTGAAGTGACAGTTAGCTGCAGAGAAATATGGCTGTGTGCAAATTCCCTGTGGGCAAAGACAAGCACACACTGCCATGCTCACAGGTTTGATAACCAAATGCATGGAGACAGAAGTAATGAGTGTTGGATTCAGTGTACAGTACATGCTTATATAACTACAACATGTAGAAGTGTGCTGCACCATGGAAGAAATCCTGCATGCTACTGTAGTCACATTTATGCTCCAGTATGCATTTTAGGTAATGTTCCCTTGACACTGTGAAGGGGGTAGTAGTCCAGACACACCGATTATAAAGGCACTGCCCATTGTGCAGTACATTTTTACTGCCACTGACATGCCCTCTGGCCAGCCTGCTCCTGATGCCTGCCATATTGCCTGCTGTCTCATGTTCCCTTGGGGACCATGGACATTGTTTTCCCCCTGTCCATTTGGTTACTGAGGTTGTGGGCATAGCAACACATTCTTCTCTTTGACCACAGGGAATTTGCAAACAGCCATATTTCTCTGCAGCTGTCACTTCAGCCATGTGTCCCCAGTCAAATGTACCACAGGGAAATGTCTTGCTGTCTAGGCACCTGAACCCCCTTAAAAGCCTAGCTGCACAACCCAAATGTTGATTTATATTTGATTTACAGGGGGTGATTTACTAACTGCCTCTGTCCATCAGAGATATAGTAGCCAGACCATGGTTGAATTGCTGATTACCCATCCATTGGTACAAGTTGTGTTTAAACACGGATATGGAGGAGCTCTACTTCACATGCTTGGGAAGCCTGTTCCAGGGAATGGTAATTCTCTGAGAGACATACAGTATCTGTCTCTCTAACATGCCGTGTTTATATTGCAAGCACAATGTAGGTCTTTTGATCTAGTAGTTCTGTTGTTCTTTGCTTTGTGGCTGTGCAAAAGATTCATGAAAACAGGGTCCAGGGATACATCGTATGTCAGGCAATGATCACCACTCAGAAGACTGCATGATATCAAGTAAAGTGACAGGACTGTCAGGCAGTCAGTGCAGGACATTGTGTTTACTCCATGTATTCCTTCTGTAAGGAACCTTTGTGGTTGTTCCATTTTCTGTATGTGTCTGGTCAAATACATACCTAATGGGGCATTATACTCTGTGATGGGACTGATGAGGACCAAGTACAGTGACATGATGACCTCTCTAGACCTAGATGCCATGTCCTTGCTTATACATTGAGCTACATAGAAGGATTTTCTTTCTACCTTGTACATATCTTGGTAAAAGGCTATGTCACTATCTATATGAGTTCCTAGATCCCTGACTAGTAAATCAACTTTTAGAGTGTGTCATTGATGAAGTAGTTACCCAGACTGGAGGACTTCCGAAAAGGTACTATAAAATAAATATTACATATTTATCTATATATTTTTTAAGTTTTGAAGTGGACTGTCAGGTTAAAACCATGAAATGCCATTTTGAGTGTTTTAATTAAGAGTAATTTACACATTGTAGTTAGTGGTGCTTAGTATCAATTGTTACATCTCTCTAAACTCTTGAAACAGACAAGTTAATGAGTTGCAGACATTCACAACAGAAAGCCCTTTTCCTCTAACAAAAAACACACTGGATTTCTAGGTATTGTCCTTCAGGTTCCTAAGAACTACATTCACAAATATTGTGAGGCAGTTATACAAGATAAACCATAGTAGTAGTAGATGGCTGCACTCCAGCTTTGAACAAGTGGGTGTGCACTTTGTATTGAAGTTATCTGGGTACCGTGAAATGCAGGGACCTTGCAAATACTAACATGTGAGCAGACTAAACATACAGACAAAGAGGGCCTCTGTTTAACGAAAGAAAGAAGCCAGAATGATAATAGCAAGCAATAAGCTGGACACATAAAACACTGGCTTTCATGAAGCTCATAAACTGCTTATCACCTACAATCAGTTATGTGGAGAAAATGGATAAAGTCCTGACTGTATCCCACATAGTTTACTTAGCATCCTGGAAGCTGTGGAAGCTGACAAAGGATAATGTGTGCATCCATTTTTTTGGAAGGGTGGTTCAGATCTTATAGTTCAGGATCAATTTTCACAAAATAGGTAGAAGAGGAAATGCTATAATGAACATAAGCTTGAGACATAACAAAACAGCTCAGCAAGCTGTTTGGCAGCCTTCAGCTCAGGTGCTTGGAAGAGTTCATTCACAATGGGAAGACGTAGTGAGCTTCCACACTGATGCATGGCTTCCACCCAATAGGAGGGAAAGTCTAATTACAAAACATCTTGCCATCTGTACATTTGATGTTTTTTTGGGGGGGCCTTATACTAGTCAGTGGAGTGGCACTGCTAGGAGGATTGCTGACTGGACAAACTAGGGTGGTCAGTAATGTTAACAGCTATCTCTTGAGCTGTCAGTCCAGATATCTGCTGGCGGGGTGCAAACCATTAGGTGGACATATTTGCTGCAGAGAAGGCTGATGTTTCACAGATGGTGCAGGTAGAAGTAGCCTTTGTGCCTGCCTTGATGACGGCTTCCTCTGGTTCACTGTTGGCAAGGGTGTTACTGGCAGAAAAATATTGGTATGAGGACCTGTAGGAGGAATGTTGATGGTCAGCAGGCAGGGAGGCAAAAACACTGAGAAAAATATTAATTAGTACTACCATGTAAGTTAAAAATTATGACTGGGTTACCATCCATAATTAGAGTGCAGTATGTACTTTAAAATGAATTTGAAGATATTCATCTTTTGAGGTTTACTCTCAAGGTAAGTTTCTTAAATCCATTTTTCAAATATAGGAACACAGGAAGCTGCTATGCAAGCTGTTGATGGGATCCCTTTAAACAGTCTTAAGAAAATACAGTACGAATGCTTGCTTTCTTTATCTTAGATGGACATACAGGTAATCTTAGAGGTGCATTTGTGGTTCTCCATCCAGCCACTCATCTAAGATGACTTTGAAGTTACCCATAGTATTGTTATGCTTGACATGTAGAGAGGCTTTGCTCCACTGATGGGGAAGACATTGGGTTATGAACTTATTTCTCCAGTGAGTTTTGTTAATTTATTGATATAGATGAAGGTCTTCCATATGGGTATTTGAAATGATTCTGATCCTGCTAAGTCAAACAGTGCTGGACCCTTCTTGGTAAAGAAGGTTAGACAAAGGTCGCCACGAAGGAGGTGATAGTTCACAGGATAAAATGGTACTAAAGCTAATCTGTCAGTGTAACTGAGGGTTTTAAGATCCTTGATTTTATCAGATAGAAATCACTGTGGCCTTTTTAGCTTTGTGATATGCTTTGTTTGGTACATGCCTATCTGGATATCTGGATATTATATTCAATAATATGTTGAGTTATGGAGGAGTACAAAAAATAATGACACATTTATATCTGGAGGAAATTTCGTTGGATATCAACTGGGCAGGATAGAAGGATTTTCTAACTATGGTGTAGACACAGTGGCCAACCCACATATGTGACAAGGGCACCTAAGAGTGTCATTTTGTACAGCAGTATTGTTTATATGAAAGAAAGGAGCAATTTGGTGTTAGTGGAAGGTGAAATAATAATCATTATTTTGCAGTCATCAACAGGCTTTTGAGGAATTTGACAAGATATCAGCAAAATAGATAACTAAAGAGAAAGTGTCCCAGAACAAAACCCTATGACACACAGCTAGTTACAGTTTTACATTCTGAATGTCCACCTGCTACTTTCCCATCTTAGGGTCTATCAGAAAGCCAGGTTGTAAATGAATGGACAGGGCAGGGTCTACATAGACTTTTACTAATTTTTCTAACTATCATGGATGATAGTATCAAAATCCTTGACCAGACTGAGATAGGCTCATAGAGTTCTTTTCTAGGAGGGTCTCCAGGTTTAGGAGGTAGGATCTAACAAGTAATAAACTAGATATGAATGCTGAGCTGATCCATGATTTTCTGTATTAAGTATTATATTATGTAAGATGCTAATTGACCATTTGCAATGCATGTTACCTAATAAGTTAGTTAATTACTAAAAAACAGAGCTATAGGAGGGCACATTAAAATGTATTTTGTATGAATGAAGGATTGCCAGCTGGCTCACAGATAAGACCCAAGAAGTCAAGACTGGTGGGACCACCTCCACTAAAAGACTGGTTACCAGTGAAATACCTCAGGGCTCAGTGCTGGGCCTGCTCCTGTTTGGCATCTATTTCTCAGAGGTCAAGGCTAATGTCAAGGGCCTCTGACATGCATAATTTGCAGACAACTGCACATTAGGAGCTATCACAGAGTCTCCCTGTGACACTAATGCCCTGCAAAGGGGTCTAACACAGACAAATGACTGGTTCCAAAGCCACAGATTAAAACTCAATGCCAAGAAGTGCATTATAGTGCCTTTTGCTAAAATGTCCACTCAGGTTAATTACTTCATCGATAAGACATCCCTAAGAGTTGACCCAGTACTTAGAAATCTGGGAACATATGTAGATATTGATATGTACTTTGTCCAGCATGTAGCCAAGGTAGTAAAAACATCATTCTATATCATTCAACTTATAAGTCAGAGTATGGCATCCATGTCGAAGGAGGTTACAGTACCACTTTACTCACTCCTTATCAGACCCATCATTGAGTACAAGGCCCCATTCATCGTGCACCTGACTTGGCATTTGCAACAGTTGAAATGCCCACAGAGACTCCTTATTAAGACAATCCAGGGTGTTTACACATTATCCTACACAGATTGCTTTAAAGCCCTATCACTATACTCAGTCTCCTGCAGGTTACTACAGGTAATGTAGGCATTTTCAGGTTCAGCCCTGATAGACCTTTTGCACATCTGCAAAATGAATAGCACCAGAAACACTAAATAAAAGCATTTAAAATTTGCCTGTGACATATATAGAACATGCTATTTAGATATATATGTGTCTCAAAGGTCCCCAATCTCTGAAATAGGCTCCACATCCACGTGAAGTAGATTCCATCCCTATCCCTAATCCAACGTCACTTTGACCATTGAATGGGAAATTGAAAATTCATCCCCAGTCTTGACCAAATATCTTTAATAGACAGAAGTCATCAGTAAATATTCCCTATCTAACATACCCTCCCCCCACTAAACCTTTAGCAACCTCCTAACTAGCATACCCCTCCAAATATTCACCCAGGTTGCATGGAGACGCAATTGGATTGGATTACATAGCTGGGCATATAAAGGCCCCGGTGGTCGATAGCTTAATATGTACCCGTGAATCTCTAAGAATTATATATTTCTCCCGTTAGATTTTGTGAAATGCAAAATAATGAATTTAGAGTAAACAGACATTATAACTGCACAGTAAACAAATGTATGACATGTAAGATATTTGTTAACCAGGTTAATGACATGGTATAATAACCATTTCAGTTATGACACTAGATATCGGACAGATATAGATACATAACTACACTAACATTGATTATAATATTTACAGTACTTAATTGCATTAATTATATTAAGGGGAATTTAATAAAGCCTGCACTTTTTTTTTTCGTCTAGGCATTACGTGGTGATGCTTACACAGATGCAAACATATTAAGATTCAGTAAGCACTGCTGAATGGCGTGCATGCATGGACAAACACGGAAATTCCATGGCATGCAAATCACCTCATAAGCAAGTGAATCTCATGCAAATGAGGCAGGTAGAGTGATCCAACAAGCAGAAAGGCATCTGTGCAGACCCCGTGCCAGTGTCTGTAGTGTATGTGGAAAATTCCGCATACAAGAGTCTAGACAGACAAAAGGGGATGTAAAACTACAGAAATGTGGACATAAATCCCCTGAAAATGTTATACCACATACACATATGAGCAAAACTATAATTCTGGTTGCCAAAAAGATTAAGGGAATAACTTAAATTAATAATTTTTTTTATTAATAATCTCGGCATGTTTGCGCTGTGCACTGCAGTGTGCAAACATGCTTAACAGAAAAATAAAAAATAAATAGTAACAAAAAGAATTTTATACTATGCGGCAGAAATGTATTATAGGACCTTGAGTGGGGTCCTTACAATGGTGCATTGCTGCTGTTGCTAAGGTGATAGGGCTATGAAGCATCTAGTTTCCAGGCTGTCAGCATGGATATGTATGCAAATGAGGTAGATGTATTGAATAGCAAAAAGGAGTAATCGTGTCCACATACCTCCTTCATGTAGACTCTTAGACCATGTTGATGTTTACACAGGATGTGGCTGACATCAGGGGGGGTATCCTCTCACTTCTAAGCTTTTTTTAAGTTTAGGTGCAAGTGTTTGTGCAGTGTGCAGCCTGTTTGAGCATGTCCATAAAACCTGATGCATTCAATTTGCAATTTTGACCATTGTATAAGCTATGTCGCACAATATGGAGCTGTGTGCAGCATTTTGCACTGAAATAGAGTCATTAAATGATGTCATTTACATTGTATGCAGGTCGAATGCATTATAGTTAGCCAATCACTCATTCTGGACCTATAGCAAAGCTGTATAAAGTATGCATGCACCCTACATTCTGATTTTCCCCCAGTACTCTGGGCCATTGGAGTACAGATTTGGGAATTTTAACTGAGATAATGCTTTTGGCTGCTGCAGGTCTGCTACATCTGTATGTGCTAGATGCTGAAGTCAGTGCTGTGGGTGCTGCTGACAATAGGCCTAGGCAGAGAAGTAGAAGAGTGTTCAGGCCCCGGGTAACCTTCCAGGAGCTACATGAGCTGGAGGTTGTAGAGAACTACAGGGGAAACAGGTACATACTACAAGAACTCACTTAGGTCTGTCACCCTCCACTCAGACCCAGAGCCAACAGAAGGGAACCCATCCCAGTGGAAACAAAGGTATGTGTAGCCCTTAGGATACTAGCAACAGGTTATTTCCAAAGTCCAACTGGGGACATGATGGGGGTCTCACAGGAATCTGCATCCAGGATACACCACCAATACATGGATACCATGCTACCACATGCCAGTGAGCACATATCTTTTCTCCTCACCCCTGAGGTGAGGGCCAGCAATATGCAACACTTCTACAATGTAGCACACTACCCTGAGGTACTGGGTATGATAGTATGCACTCATGTACACATCAAGGCATCACCTGGTGAGGAGGGGGACAATCTATGGCAACCGTAAGGAGTACCACTCCATCAACTGTCAGGTCATGTGCAATGCCCAAGGGATTATCCTGAATATATGTGCTGGCAGCCCTGGAAGTTATCACAGCTCCCATATCTGGCATGTATCATAGCTGTAGCAGATGTTTCTTAGGGGGGACATCCCACATGGCCCTTTACTCGAGGATGCTGGCTATGCCCTGGAACCATGGATAATGATACCCATCATTAATGCACACACACACACATGGAAGAATGCCATAATGAGACACACACATAAACTAGAAACATCATAGAGTGTGTGTTTGGGCTTTTGAAGTCACGGTTCCGGTGTCTAGATATATCTGGTGGAGCCCTGTAGTACTCTCCAGCCACATATGCACATATGTTCACAGTATGTGCTATGCTACACAATCTGATACTGTGGAACCAGCTGCAGCAGGATCACCAAAGGGAAAGGATACACAGAACCCCACCAGTGCATAGGTCACCACAGCCACAGTCATAGGAGAGCTCTGAGGAGGAACACCCTGCTAGTGTCCCTGTAGGCAGATGCAGGCATGCTCAGTATGCCTTGGCTTTGGCTAAGAGACAATGCACAGCACATTCACTGACAACCTATGGACCTAGGGCCTGACACCTTACTCCTACTCACATACATATAGTAAAATTGATGCCAGGCAACCCACATAACCTGTACCTATCCATGTGTACTTCTTGCATCAGACAGAGTCAGCCCTGAACTAAAGTTTTGTCAACTGCTGCATTCGCAAGGTAAGTCTCTAACCTACACAGTACTTGTAAGGATTAGTATGATATGGCATTGTATGTATGGATCTGCTACATTTATGCAAGTAAATATAGTGGGCTATTTGGATAGAAGTAACATCCACATGGGACAACAGATACCCAGTCCACTATCATGTGTCCTTTAATATTCACTAGGCCTCATGCATGGAATATTCACTACATTAGTCAAGGGAGATGTTACACAGTGGGGTTGCATGATATTCGGACTACTGTGTATCCCAGCAGAACATGTGGTGACATTCCCTTACCCCCAGGACAACAGTGTTCCCATATAACTGCTTTAACAGTAACTCAGTAATGGTATATCAGCAGTCCAGGCAATCTCAGGGCAGTAACATACTGTAGAAATTGATCATACACTGTATGTCTCAATGCAGGAATAACAATGTACATATATATATGCTGTTGATTGTGTGATGAATGACTCTTCTCTGTCAGGCAGCTTGTGTGGCTCAGTGGACTAGGGAAGTTAGCATGTGTGATGGCATTGATGGTTCTAATCTGGAAGTATCCACATCTTTTGGATATGAGGTACTATTATGCTTTTTTTACTGATTGTCGGTCTGTGTGTGGTGTAACATTATTAACTTCTGTCACATATCATCAGACAGCTAAAGAATTCCATGGACAATGTGAGTGAAATGCAGTACTGCAGAAACAGGGACAGATGTCATTGCCTGTAACACATAAAATCTCAGACTGGAGTACAGGTAGGTGTGGGCTGCAGTCAGTTTATAAGTACTGACAATCCCAATGGGCATGCTCATACACTTAAACAGAGTGAAATTATGTTGCTCCTTGCTCAAAATGACGTGTTATGTATAGATATGTCTATGCATACATACATATATGTATGTATATGTATATGTGTGTATGTATATATATATATATATATATATATATATATATATATATATATATATATATATATATATATATATATATATATATATATATATATATATATATATATATATATATATATATATATATATCTGTCACTATCGTTCTCCCATAGATAGTATATCTATCTCTATGTACAAATAGATATATATGAATAGCACTTGCAGTGTCTCTTGGAAAACACAGTGTTTCACTAAATCTGGATGTGTATCTATCCTTAATGAATACATATACACCACAAGCATTGCATTGCACATTGTCAATTTGAGGTCTGAACATATGGAAGGACTTGTAGTCTGGTATGGCTGTGGTGCTGTCCACAGCCTTGAACCAAATGTCTTTGACTGCACAAATGTCTTCATATTCCAAGATGGGGATATCTTCTACAGAGTGGGATTGATTGTTGTGATTCCCAGCGTGTAGTAGCATAACTGTGATGTTGTATGAAGATGCTATTCTCTTTGGAAAGTTTTCCCTCCAGGCAATGCCTATAAGATGCACTGTGGGGGTGTCAGCAGCCTTGGCCAGTCCTTAACAGCCGAGGAGTGAGAGATGAAGACTATCTCGGGCAAAGCATTGATGGCTGTTGATCAAGTCATTCCAGGTGGACATGTAGTAGATCTCCTTACAATGACACCACACACTAAGGCAATTATTGACGTCCATCATTTTCCATGTGTATTGAGCCATCATCCTAGGTGAGGGTCAAATGCAGCTGAAAGCTATGGGCATACCCACAAAGAGACACAGAGATCTAAGCTCAGTCATGTGTCTGCATACAGTCCGGTGATGTATGTCCCTAGTTGTATGCACCTGCAGGAACTATGATGTCATTATTATGTTACCCAATATTTCTTGAGTTGCAGCAATGTGTGGTATGGTGTATCTTGTCAACCCACACAAAGCTAACTGTGACCTTTCCCATATGTAGCCTGGTGACATGATGATACGATCAGTGACAATGTCATACACCTATTGACACTGGACCAAACACAGTTTGTTTTGCTCAAGGGCAGATCATGCTTACCTACCCTAACCAGTGGACATCATTGAGTGTTAAACATTGCAATGGATGAGGGTAATATGACTCACTCCACCTACCATGGCCTGACAAGGTGTTTGACAATATTAAGCCAACAGGCCTTGCTAAAAACTGTGCAGGCTATTTACAGAGGGGTATGTCAGCTGGTGGATAGCCTAGTGTCTGATAGTGATAATCTGGGAAGATAGCATTAGGTAGTCCAATGCTACAATGATGCCAGTCACCAGTGGACTTCCCTCAGACATCATTAATAGAGTACCCCTTCTAGCCATTCCCTTCTCTACAGCCATGGCCATTGTCAGTGACCTCTGACTAACTGCATTAGCAGGTGATTGTATATTAGGAGCTGTCACTGAATCTCACACAGAACCAACAGTTATCCAGCATGGCCTGAGACACACATTTAGTTGTTGTCAGAGCAAGGGACAAATAGTAAATGTCAAGGACTGTACAACACTATCCTTTTGGAAGTCATCAACCCCTGGCAAATATAGTAGTGTCTGCACACTGCACACAGTTGAGCCATTACTCATGGACTTATAGACACAGAGAGTAATGTAGCCTTTGACTTTCAATGGTCGGTAAGATGTGAGGATCCATTCAATTTTGTACAACCTGTATAGAAAGGTATGGCATGTAAATGCCAGACTGTCATTGTCATACTGTATTTGGCACTCATCACACCTATCATTGAGTGCAATGGCCCCTTTGCTATGTCAATACATAGACATATCTTACAACTGTAGCAGCCACACAGGTTCCATGGTAAACCAATACATATTGTAGATAACATGTCCTATGCAGACTGTGTCAAGACTGTACATATGTAGTCTGTTTCCTACATGCTTTGGAGGGGATGTGTATGGCTGCCACACAAGGAGTTGTCAGATCCCACTGTGTACCTCCTGCTTATCCAAGACAGGACTAACACATCTATTACTTGTTTTACACACCTACACCATCACTGTAGTATAAATAGTACATGATGGAGAGACAGGTATGTAACACAGACACAACACCCTATATATAACAGGCTCCCTATACATGTGAAGCTCACTTTTGCTGTAATGCACATCATGTGCAAGTTTCACAATGGGATGCAGAACATGACAATCATAACTGGTGTAGGACAAATGTCTGTAATGGTTACAGGAAATTTGTAGATAGGACATCTACATCACCACAACTTGTAGATGTTTTAGCTCCCAAAACCCTGGTGACATTTATCAAGAGTATCAGACCTTTTCATAGATTAGGGATGAATGAGTAGGCTGAATGACACCATTGTCCTTGCTAGCCTGTTATACACATATGAATGTATGAAGCCATGCAGATATAGTGCTGTATCTTGCTGAAGACATATTTTTTTCTGTGCTGAAATTCCATCCTGTGCTATGACATCTATGGGTTTATTGCCACTGTGTATCCATAGGTGTCCCCTACAGACTCCTGAAACTGAACCATAAACAAGTCTGTGACACACCTTTCATTGTGTAAGTATAGAGCCATAACAATATCATACAATGTAAGGTAGACAAAATAATGTGGCTTACTCATTACATATGTCAGCATAAATTATCTGTCAGTGGCCCATACAAGTGGCATGGCAAAGCAACACTGGATTACACAATTTCATATTAATTTATACTGTCACCCTGTGTATCAGACACATAGCTTCATTTCCTTGCATCAATGATGAGGATGGCAGAGATGCGGCACAGGTATCATCACTTGTACAGGGTGTTGTATGGGGGTGCAGGAGGCCTAGGCTGACCCAATAGGCTGAAAGCATGTGTGTGAGTCAGGAAGGGAAGCAAGCAAGATGGACCATGGAAATGTGACGTGTGTGTCTGTATCTGACCTGATTTTGACAGTGGTGTGTGTGTGTGTGTGTGTGTGTGTGTGTGTGTGTGTGTGTGTGTGTGTGTGTGTGTGAACACAGTCAAGCTCAGTGCTAGCCCTACATGTGTATATGTTGGACAGCTTTGAACCATGCATGGTAGAGCACACAGTTTACTGTCTCTGCCCCTGAACTTGGGAACTGGCTCTTCCAACAATTGCACTGACACCTCCATGCCAAGGTCAGAAGCAGTGCTAGTACCTGACAGTGACTGCTGCCTGCTGGGACTGTGTCCTCCATGGGAACACCCAGAACCATGAACCCATAGCCTGCTACATCTTGGTGTGGATAGCACACTTCGCTCTGGAGCGCTGGATGTACTGCCACTTTGCGAGCATGATTGTGCATGGCCATGTGGACTCTTAGCAGATAGAGTTGCTGACCTACGTCCAAGAGTCCAAAGCTTAACTCCAACCAGACAGTCCATTATAGACAATGTGCATTTCAAGACAGATATTCTGTGATCTGTCTCAGACCAACATCTTTCCACTGCATCAGTGAACTGATCCAGGGTATCAGCAATGCGGTAGAGGCAGTCATGTATGTCAGACTGTGCTTCATCCATAATCCTAAGCATTTGTCTGGAGTTCCTTTTGGAATGTGCCTTTGCCTCCATGATGGCCCATAACATACACTGAGTGACCCGTGATGAGATACCTGCAACAGGTGGTAGAAGGACAGCAGGCCTCCTACGAGCACCCCTAACAATCCACCTGTATGAAACCTCACCAGCTCTCTGGCTATGGCCAGTATCAACAATCACTGGAGCAATAGTTGCCACACATTCTTCTTTAATGTCTCCACCCTCTGACTGTTCAATATCTGTGACCTCCAGGGACTGGGTATGTGTAGGCATAATGACTTTGTGCGGTGATATTGAGGGCAGAAAAGGGATGTCAACTTCTGGGACATATTCAGCCCCTGAAACCCCCACCTGTACCTGACTTTGGCCACCATCATCATCAGAGTCTGAAGAGACACTGACATCAGGTTGTGTAGAGGACAGACACCAACCCCTCTGGTCACCTGTGATAAAAAAGGAAAAGCAGTATACAAATACCTGCACTATTATGTTCTACAGTACAATGCTGCAAATTATGCAAAGCTGTATATACTGTTGTCATTATTACAGACCTGTTTAACCTCCAACCTCATATAGTAGGACATGAGGACATTACTTTTCCCACAAACATCTGTAGTTACTTGTAAATAAAAGCTCTTTACACAGCAATCTCATCAGCAACAATGAGGTACATTGTTGACATTTGTGAAGACTCTGGACAGTTGACATGTATGACAATCTGTAATGTCATGACAATACTGTCACATCTATCAGTGTGGACACACCTACAAGGTATAGGTATGACTCTAAATTGTGTACAGTTAGAAAATATCTGTGCAGTTGGTAATCATGCCAGCAATACAGCAATCCAGCCTGCAGGCCTGGGATAACACTTTAGAGAATGCATTGCAGTAAATTTACATCTGTAACAAAATAGTATTGTGCTTACCAGGAGCAGGGCCACAGCCTTGTCTGATTCCTCATGAACCTGTGAAAAGTTGAAAGAGAGAGGTAATGTAAACACCAATGCATGTTGCACTATAGCAGCATAATATTTCCATATATCTCACATTTACAGTAGCTACTTTGTTAATTGTTATGTTGGTTAAAATCTGAGCATGAGATTCAAACTGCAGTTAAACTACTCCCCTCAAAACAAACACCTGACACCCACATAAAAGTATGTACACCCTGACAGACTGAATGCTACAGTATTAAAATGCTGATCAAACTAATCCTACCTGAATGCTTCTTTGGCATGGAACCTGTGGCACCCATATTCACGATATACGGCATGATGGATACCTGGGAGCTGTTGTGTTTTCCTAGGTTCACCAGGAATTCCTCATTGGCTGAGAGTGGTTGTTCCACTGCAGGCTCTCCACCGGTGACACCACAATCCCTGGTCACATCTGTTGCTGTTTTGCATGCAGCATTTATCATATCTGTCACATGGTGTCAAACCTGCTCATATGTCCAGATCTGGTGTCCTGTGGCATTAACATCACAGACAAGGTCATCCCACAATGCTGCTTGCTGTCTCCTGTTTTGCATCCCCCTGGACAGCAGGAGTTCATGTTGTTGATGGTGGTCTTCCAGGATTATATTGTTCTCAGCATGCGTAAAAGGGCCTTGGTGTCTTGTATGCATTTTTCCTGAAAGAGAACAAAATGGGAACACATGTCAGGATCACATAGATGGGAGTACACTATGTAGAGCAGCAATAACAGAATGGCTGGCAGTATCCACTACTTGATCACACATGTCATATTCCACAGTGTGCAAACATACTAACCATGTGGATACAACTAAGATACTAGTAATAGTCAGCTACTCCTGTTTGTGCCATGACAGATACTGCTGTATGATCACACACCCAGCACAGGTGTCCATTGTAGTGTGTCCCTTACAGGCATGCCCCCGATAATATGTCAAAACAACAGTGTCAAACAAATAGCAGTGTGCTATTACAACCACTTTAAAGGAACATTCCCACAAGACCAGTGTGCCACTTTGACAAAAAAATTCCATCATTGATGTATTGTACATCCTCTGTAGGTGTAACAAATCTGGTGATCAATGGCATGTCATCATTACAGTTCTCAGAAAGGCTTACTGCTGTAATCCCCCATTCACCCTAAGTATATTAGCACATATGGATCATGTTGTAAATAAAAACCTTACATACCTGATGGAGTACAAAACTCCTCTGTTGATATGTGCAGATACATACAGTTTTTGGCAAAGCATTTACTGTGTGAAGAAAGTCTTATACAGACTGCTTCTTCTAGCCAGGTGTTTGCCTTTTTAACATGGTTCTCATTAGCAAGTGATTAGCTCTTAACCAATCTGTGGTTCTGAAATGTTAATTGCAGCCAACACAGCTGATTGACATGCAACCACTGACCAAGATATAAGGTCTTCATGTAGCTTAGAAGCCCTTTCTGATATATTGTGCTGGACATTACTGGGGGTCAAGATACTACATCATCACAGAGGGTACGTCTGTAGCAGCTACTTTTACATACAGATATGTGTGCTATAGGCTGCTGCTGATGCTGGATGCAATAGGCATAGGGAGACAGTGTGAACTGGAGGACAATAAGCTGAAAAACTAACTCTGGGAGCTGTGGCAGCCTTGTTGTAGAGCCAAATCCAGATTGATGGTACTTATTCCACTGAAAATTAAGGCTTGTGTATAAGGTAAGTGTGTTAAGCAATGGTATCACTATCAGAGTACTAGGCAACATGTTTGTAGTGTCCTGAGCAACACAGGGACAAATATATGATTATGTCAACCATGTGGGTAACTGCCAGGCCATGTGTTACATTACGGTAGTCATGTGGAATGTGTATGCTGGCAGTCCTTGTTAGTAGCAGAACCTCTGTATGTGTATGTTAGCTGTGCAGCTGTGCTAATCTGTAATATCATTATGAAATGATTGTGTTCTGCACTCTGATATTAGTCAGTCTCATTTGCATTACCTAAGTTAAACTCATCTGTAAATGCATATTAATGCATGTCTTGACACTTTATGCACGTTATAGTGTTGCTGTAGGGATATGTCAAGTGTGTTCCTATCTGCAGGCCTTTGACTTCCATCATTGAAAAGCAGACATTGCATTTGAAATGCATTGTGTGGATAAAGAGTGCATGACTCAGTCATTCATTGATTGGTTCACAAAAATGTAATTTAAATGTTGCACACCACTGGATTTGAACCCAGGACCATGTGTGGCAAAACTTACTGTTTGTAAAGCATTTAACAGACTAAGCTACTAAGTCACTGTTACAGGAGGCGTATTTGTGAAGCTATAAGTGCACACATACAGGCTGTGACATATCTCCATTGCTTCCATTATTATGTGCCTGGCTTTATAGGGAAGTGTTTCTCCACTAGAGTCACAGTTGAAGATGTATTTTTCCATTAATGTTTTATCAGGTGAACTTCTACATGTTGCTGATAAAAGTGCCCATTTAAGTGCTATTAGAGACCTCACTTACATCCATTATTCTGTGTCTGGCTTTCTACTGGTATAGTCTTGTACCAGACTCCAAGCTGCACTCCCAGTTTTTCCATAGCTTTTTCAGCAAGTTTGCACAACGCAGCATGATGCCCAGCTCTGCTTAAGCACGCTTAATGATGGTAACTTGCAATTACGATCTTTTGCTTAAACCACCTGTTTTAATTAACAGCTATGTGATGTGGCAGGTTAATGCAGTGGTCTGCAGGTGTGATTGTCTTGGTTTCAAAATAGGGGACAGGTATTTATTTTGTGCAGGTTTATTATCATTTAGAACACATATATCAATATAGCTCCATGTAGCTGAGCTGAGCAAAGCTGCGTGATATGCAGCATGGTAGAAAAGCTTTTTAAAGAAAAGAAAAATGGGGAGATAGGACATTGGTGAAATGGGGTGCAAGCAGAGGGAAAAATGTAGTGAAAGGCAGGTAGGTAAGTGCAGGAAGGGTGTAGGAAAGAATCATAGCTATCCATTTCTTGTACAACAACAACTTTGCACTTTGACAGAATTTGTAGATGAATTTGGATTGTCACCCCCAGATAGAGGGTTAAGGACAACATAACTACATTGTCAAGCCAATTGGACCAAATTACGTGTGTCCAGTGGGCATGTGTGTGAAATGGAGAGCTATGTATAGGACAATATTTTTTGGGACAGGTGCCCATTTTTTTTAAGGTGGGAGTAGAATGTTGGGGAAGGGACATAGGTACATGTAGGGGGAGGTAAGTTGAGAAGGTGAGGAAGCTTTTGCAGACAAACAAGATAGCAGGCAGGAGTGGTGTGTGACACATGAGGGGTGAACACCTAGGATGGGGAGGGGTGTTGTGGAATCCCAGTCTCAGGTGCCTTCACAAGTCAGCAGTGTTACTCAAGTCCCCACCCATGGGACTGTTAGCACTTCTTATAGGTTCATAGGTTGGTACTTGGTTATTGGCCCTAGGGCCTCTACAGGCCTAGCCATAACAATTCCCTAGTTATTTCTTCCCACACTATTTACTTCCCTGGACCCCTGTCAATCAGGGCGACTGACATGATCCCTGGGGTGAAGTTCCTTTCTCCCATCAAATCATCAAGGCTCCTTTTGAAAAGGGCCAAAGAGGCACTCTGCCTGACATGTATAGGCAACTTATTCCAGAGTCTGGGGAGTCTCTGGGTCAGGAAACTATCTTTCCAGCATGTTTTGTTTATTGTGAAGACAAGGTTTAGATCCCTGGAGCGTGTGGTTCTAAGGGATTGGGATTTCTTTAAGTGTAGCATGTCCAACAGCTCTGGGTTTGACATGGCCTTGTATGTTAAGCAGAGATCGCCTCTGAGTAGATGATATGTGACAGGGTATAGCTGGAGTTTTTTAAGGCAGTCAGCATAGAGCATCTGCTTTAGGCATGTAATTCTTTTAGTGAGATATTTCTGCGGCCTTTCCAGTTGTTGCAGATATCTTGAGAGGTACATACCAAACGGGGAGTTGTTTTCTATAATGGGTCTAATGAGGAATGAGTACAGTGGGAAAATGACCTCCTTTTTTCTGTATAAAAAGCCCATAGTGATGAGGTGTGCCACATAGAAGGATTTCCTGACTGTTGTGGCGATATGGTTATCGAAGGTGAGACCACTGTCCACCTGTGTCCCTAAGTCTCCTATCACACTTTTGGTGTTTAGTGTACTGCCACCTATGTGGTAATTTATGGGTGCATTTTTTTCCCAAAGGGGATAACTGTACATTTCTTGGCATTGAGCTTGAGCCCATGGCTGTGGTACCAAGCATCTGTTTCTGTAAGGCCCTTTTGTAGAGTATCCACATCATTTGGGGATTCAATAATGGCTCCCAGTTTGCAGTCATCTGTGAACTTTGTTAGCCAAAGTCCCTTAGTTTTGGCCTGTACTTCAGAGAAGTAGATGCCAAACAAGAGCAGTCCCAGGACTGAAACCTGAGGTACTCCACTTGTCACTTGTCTGGAGCTAGATTTGGAGTTGGCTACTTTTTACAGTGTGGGTTCTGTCAGTAAGCCAGTTGGCAACCCATCGAGTGACATAGGGATTAATGCTCAGCTTAGTAAGTCTATCTATGATTCCAGTGTGGGGGATGGTGTCAAAGGCCTTGGCAAGGTCCAGATAGGCTGTGTGGACTGCCTTCTTTTCATCCACTGCTCTGGAGACTGATTCGAAGAAGTCAGTCAGGTTCAGGAGACAAGATCGGCCTTAGACAAACCCAAACTGGGTGGGGTCCAGTGTTTGAAGGTTGTCAATGTCTTTGTTTATAAGTTCCATGATAATACGTTTCATGGCCTTGCAGATCAGGCTCGTCAGACTGATGGGGTGGTAGTTCCCAGGATCCAAGGTGGATCCCCCCTTGTGGAGTGGGATAACTGTAGCATGAAGCCCGAGGTGAGGCTATGATTAAGCATGACACTTAGGTGAGGTGCCAGTTCATTTTGTAGTTCATGTAGTACACAGCCCGGGATGTCATCTGGTCCCATGGATGCTGTATTCTTAGCTTTGGAGAGTGTGTTTTTTACCTGTGTGGCCGTTATTACCAAAATTTTGCAATCTTCCAGTATTGAGATGGGGCATTTAGGGGGTGAGAGGGGAGTGAAGTTGGCACTGAATTGATCTGCCAGGATATTGTCAATATCCTTGGGATCAGTATATTTAATGCCATTCTTTTGTAGCTCCGAGTAGATCTGAGCATTGCCATTTAGATTCTTGACGTAGTTATAGAATGCCTTGTGGTTGCCTTTGGAATCTTTGGCAATTTTATTTTCGTAACTAGCTTTGAAGGATTTTACGAGGGATCTCAGCTTCTTACTGAGACTGGTAAGGGAGTTTTTTGCATCCTGGGATTTTCCTCTTGTCTGCAACAGTTTCTTCCTTTTGTTGTAAAGTTTGTTTATGGCAGGGGACCACCAGATTGGCTTCCTTTTTTTGGAGGAGAGCATCTTGGATCTATTTGGGATGGCACGATTCATGCATGAGTGGATGTGTTCGTACAGTGCCTTAGTGTAGGATTCAGCAGTCAAACTTTCAGTTCCCATCTGCATGGGTGTCATGAAGTTTGTCACTTCTGACCTGAGTAGCATGAAGCTGGCTTTGAAGAAGTTTTTTAAGGAGGTTTCCTTATTGAGGGGTGGAGGTGGGATGTTGATGTTAAGGGTGATTAGCTTATGGTTAGACCTGACCAACGAGGAGGTGACCATAGGTGTGGAGCATCAATTTCCCATGTTGGTAATGACCAGGTCTAGGATATTGGAGCCTCTGGTGGGGCTATGGATTAGTTGATCCAGGGTGTTGGAATTTATGAATTCCAAGAACCGTTGGGCAAAGGTGTTGGTACATGAGTAGTTTTCCCAGTTAATGGCAGGGTAGTTGAAATCACCCAGTATTAGGGTGTTTGGTTGTATCTTAATATTTTCCAATATGTTTAGAAAAATGTAGTGAAAATCTTGGGGCATGGTGGGGGATCTGTAGCAAGCTACAATTTGGATTGCAGTCTTACCTAGTGTTGCACCTGGAGAATTTCAGACGCATTGTGTTTGGCAACTAGCCTGGTGGTGTGAATATCCTTGGTGAATATGGACACTCCTCCACCTTTAGTGTTTCAGTCTTGGTTTGGTGGCTGAAAAGTGTGGTAAGAGTTGTAGCCTGGTATTGCAGGGGTGCTTTCTGGAGCCTTGAACCAGGTCTCAGTTACTGCACAGATATCGATGTTCTCCATTTTTAGGAGTGCCTCAAGAGAGTCCATTTTGAGGTTTAGACTTCTAGCATTGAGTAGTATTACCTTCAGAATTTGCATGCTTGTACCTGTTATGGTTGTGGTTTTGTCCTTTGAACTTTGCCTAAAAAAGGTACTATTGGATGGCAATAGCCTTAGCCAGTAACCTGAATCCCAGGGGCAACAGGTTCAGACTATCTCTGGCAATGCATCGTGGTCTGTTGATCATGTTGTCCCAGGCAGACAGATACTGGTTCCCCTTTGAATGACACCAGAAGATTAGCCAATTTTTGAAATCAATCATTTTGTCCTTATATTGTGGTGTCATTCTGGGTGAAGGCAAGATACTGCTCAGGGCTAGGGTCATACCTGCCTGAGCTACATGATCCAAGAGCTCTTCCATATGTCTTTTCATGTAGTCCAGGGAGGTACGTCACTGCTCATTGGGTGGCAGTGGTGGAGTCTGGGATCCGGGATGAGACTGCTCCACCAGGGTTGTGAGCATGCCCTCCATACAGCGCATGCAGCGTCCAAAACCTCAGAACACTATCCTGCACACCAATCCTGGTAGTTCATCATGAGTGACAACACCACTCCCTCTGCCACTGGTTCCAGAGGGGGACTCAGCCCTGTCCTGTGAGGCTGAACTACCCAACACCATGGGTAGTGCAGGGGCAGCAGAGGGGGTACCACTACGCTGTGGTCCAGATGTGCTGGGTCCCGGTGCCATGGCCAGAGCAGCCAAGGTCGGTTGATCGATTGGAATTGGCCTACCTTGTCACGCTGTAGTAAATTAGATAAAATTATATGTTAGGGTTAGTAATAACCAAACCAGTGTTAGTATTAACATAATGGAACATAATATTGATTAATCCAAATACATATTAAGGTATATTATGTGGAACACAACAATAAATAACATAACAGTAAGTATGTTAACAGCAAACCAGTATGAAATGAAATAACACATAAGGCCAATATAGTTAGTTTAACAGAATATATTAATATTATATCATAATTATAAGTAACGTTAATAAATTAAGAAGATAAGGGATGGGAGAGAGAGAGAAAATATACCATTAGTGAATTCACAGATGATATTAATACTCAGACTACTAATACATACTTCTACAGGTGTGCAGTGTCAATTGTGAGTATAGTCACTCAAATTCTTCTATAGATGCTGTAGCATGGGACAATATGGGCCAAGCACTGAAAAACGCAGCTACACAACTACATGGAACTGTTTCACATAATGCGCACGTACATAACTACCAAGGTGTTCTGTGAATTGATTTGCAAATACATTGCATTCCAGGTAATCATTTATCTGCTGATAATGGACCAGACAGATTAGGCAGTTGTCATTACATTATGAAAAATCCTGACAGTTGACAGGTATGTTTGTGTACATCAAGTAGTCTAGACACCCATCATGTCTTAGTTGACAGGCATGGGAGAAGAACCCAAAAGTTGTGACTCCAAGGGACATGCACGTAACTTAACAATTCACTGCAGTGATATCAGAACACACATGCAATGAAGAAAGCCCTTCTGCACTTATTTGAACACATTACTTATCAAACCATAATCCTGCTTTACACTCTATTGTTATTGCTCCTTAGAATTTGAGAAGTGTACACATTATATCTGCCAAGAACGTGGGCTACAATACCCATATACTTTGTTCGTGGAGTGGGAGGATTATTTGATTGAAAGTGGTTTGAAGACAGCCCTGAACCATACTGTGGATTGTGCAATAAATTTATCAGGCAATTACATTTGCATTCTTTATTTATTTCAGTTTTACAGTTGACTGCAGTGACATTAGAATACACATGCAATGAATACAGCCCTACTGCAATTATTTGCATACATTAGTTATCTAACCAAAATCCTGATTCAAACCTTATTGCTTAGTGTTATTGGTATTCTTTATTATTTATTGCACTGCAGTTATCAGAAAATATCTGTACTTACCACACTCACAGCGCATCCTGTTAGGCACCCAGAGTGAGACTGGATGTTGCGAGCCCATTTAGCTGCAGCTGCTGGAAGATAAGCAAATTATTATGCATACTAGTTTTGCAAGGATTCAGTTTGTATTTTAGTAAAGTAGCAACAAACATACTTACATATCTGTGGGGCATGCCCATCCCTAGCCTCTTGGACCCAGGTGTTCAAGGTTCCACTCTTCCTTCACTTCAGGTTATCATTGTGGTGACAACACTGCTCACGAGCGTCTGAGATACCAGTAGCACCAGTAAGATCTCTGGCCAACTGATTCCAGGCTTCAGCTTTATATTCTGAGCCCTGGTAATCACCCTGCAACAGCTAGTGTCCGTAGTTCTGGACCAGGAGTCCAAAAAATGCTCTGGACTCCTGCACACCCCACCTCTGTGCCTGAAATCATGCTCCCTCACCAACACTGCCAGGCATATCAACAGGTTAGTAAGACTCCAACAAGTGTTGCAGAATTCCTGCCTATTGGCCTTAACTCATTACATCTAACTGACACCTCCAGGTGCATCTGCAGTTAACTCCTACTGACGCCTCTAGGCATCAAGTATTGCTTGTTCATATTTGCATCAATAATTCCAAAACCATGCTATGTACAGGGTTTTTAAATATTTCATCTTAAAGTTTACACAATGGCAAACTCAACTGCATTAACATTGACCACTGTTTAGTGCAGGTAAATAGATAGTAACTGTTGTTTTTATGATATTCATTTATATAGATATAATTTTCATGTTTTTCTAACTATCTCAACAACCAAGTGACACAGACAGAACTCCTTAGCATCATATGAAAGCTCTTAGCTTGATTAATAAAATTCTGCTGCTAGTATGAGTGTAACTTGAATGGCTGCTGAGATATTGTAAGTTGTTTACAAAATATTACAAATGTAATAGTTGCTGTATTTACTGTGACTTTTAAAATTCAGTTTAAGACCTAGAACCTAAAGAATAATACCCCTGTAAAATTAGTTTATGCTGAAGAGTTTGTCGTTTACATTTCTTTCATAACCCCTATGGTTCTGGAGATATATACATTTGTTTGAAATGTGAAGATATAATTTGATTCTGTCAAAACCCTTAGGCTCTGCCCATTGAAAGTTATAGTGCAATCTTCCTGAGCTCCACTGGAGTGAATGAGTTAATATAGGCTGTTTTTCCACCCTTACACATCATACTGTAACATTCAAAAAAGCGCAGTGTTGCTTAGCATCTCGCAAACCAACTTAGTGGAGCTGAGCATCACGTCAACTCGCAAAACCTTGTTTTAGCGAAGCTTAGCAACGTGCAAACAGGAGTAACCGTTGACCATGTTTAAACAGTGCTTAGCACTGTGCAGCTTTTCCAACTGTACCAATTTTGTTTTTAAATTAAACCACCCTTTAGGTCATCACACACATTTCCACAGCAATA
Organism: Protopterus annectens; assembly: GCF_019279795.1. Classification (NCBI taxonomy): domain Eukaryota; kingdom Metazoa; phylum Chordata; order Ceratodontiformes; family Protopteridae; genus Protopterus; species Protopterus annectens. The sequence continues at coordinate 155,804,254 of NC_056731.1, forward strand.
AATATGACTGCTGGGGACTCAAACCCAGGATCTAAAATACATTAAGCTGTGACTCTACCTATTTAGCTACTTGGATAGTGAGAAAAACAGTATACCTTCACATATACTACTAAGCTACCTGTTAGTGTTGCTAAGCACCACACTGCGCAATTGACCATTCAAATAAAATAACATATAAACAAATAACAAATAGACAAAAATGCATAATTAATTACATCCAGTTTCTAATTTTAGATGTCTGGCAGATGTCACCTCTGCATGTGCATGCACAGCTTGGCATTGATACACTCTGCACCAAGTCACACAAATGTGCATGAAAAGAATGCAAAATAATTAATTACATCTGGTTTCTATTTTTAGATGTCTGGCAGGTGTCAGCTGCGTATGTGTAATTGCAGCTCAGCACTTCTGCTCTCCACATCACACCACACAATTGGGCATTAAAAAAAGCCAAAAAAAAAAAAACAAAAATGAAAATTCACACATATTTCTACACAAGCAGGGTATATTACACGGATTCTTATCCTGTACATAACATCTTTCCAGGAATTCCCTGGACAGTTCGTAGCCAAAGGACAGCCTCTAAATTACTGCCTGCATGGATTCAATATCCCTTTTACTATGATCTCCTTCGGCAGCGCGCCATGATTGATATGCATGGCGAGCTGCTGAGGGGTAACCGTGGCCCTGTACATGGTACATTTTATTGAATCCTGGGGTAAGTCTTTACAGATGCATATATCTTTACAGATATACATCCAATGTACTCAGTATTTGAAAGCATTATGAGGTAGAACATTGACATAAATGCATATTTACAAACTCTTGTTTAGAAAAGAAAAGCAAAGACACACAAAAGAATAATGATTTAATTTAATATTACTAAAATGTAGATTTATCATTGTGCTTCTATACAATTATATTTTTTGCAGCTCCTGCGTCCTTATATGAGGTGGCTGAATTGAGGTAAAAGTGGACAAGATCTTAGTTTTCCATAGGCTGAATGTTATCCAGGTTTGTTTAAGTTCTTAGTGGGATAAAACTGCTTAATAATATGTTTCTCTCATTTTGACCCCTCCCACATAGGTCAAAAAAGGTATTGGACCAGTTGGACAAGAAAACAAGAAAAATTCTTTGTACTTATCAAATAAGATGTAAAAATCATTGTATACCAAGATTATATATTCCTCATTCTAAAGGAGGTATGGGTCTCCTCGAAATTGAGTGCATGTATAGAGCTGCAATTGTAGGACTGCATACAAATCAGCTAACCTCATTGGATCCAAACATAGTGAAAGTTTTGAAACATGAAGAGAATAACTCTAAGATGACCTCCCTGCTTAGTTTAGCAAAATCATATTGGTGTCAAGTGGGAATGGAAATCAAAACTGAAGTAATTAAAAATCAGGCAGTAACTGAATATGCCAAAAAAAAAAAGAACAAAAGAAAGAATATTGGGAGAAGGATCAGATGAGAAGGCAAGATATGTGGAAAAGGTATGAATTTAGTTGCAAGTACAGAAAACTCTTGGAACAACCTCATGTTCATAGGTTCATAGGTTCATAGGTTCATACTAGGCTATCTGCCCTAGGGCATTTATAAGCCTAGCCAGAATGTGTTTGGCTTTCGCCACCCATTTTAAATTTATTTTGCTATGCCCTTTTTCGAGGTTAGTATACTGTGCCTCTATCTAACAGTGACACAGAAGTGATACCCGGGGTAAACCTACGATCTCCCATCCACTCATCAAGATTCCTCTTGAAGAGAGTCAATGAGGGACTCTGCCTAACCTGGACTGGGATTTTATTCCAGAGTGAAGGGAGCCTCTGGGTTATGAATCTGTCCCTCCAGCATGTCCTATTTATTTCAGTGCTGAGGTTCAAGACTCTCGAACGCGTAGCTCGATGGGATTTGGATTTTCTGAGGTGCAGCATGTCCATTAATTCCGGGTTGGACATGGCTTTACACGTCAGGCACAGATCTCCTCTGAACAGGTGGTATGCCACTGAGTAGAGCTGGAGTTTCTTTAACCGGGCAGCATATGGCATCTGTTTGAGCCCTTTGATCCTCTTGGTGAGGTACTTTTGGGGTCTTTCCAGTTGCTGCAGGTGTCTGGTAAGGTACACCCCAAAAGGGGCATTGTACTCAATTATGGGCCTGATGAGGGATGAGTAAAGAGGCACGATGACCTCCCCTGATCTAGATGTGAATCCCTTCATGATTAGGTGGGCTATATAAAATGTTTTTCTAACCACTTTGGCCACGTGGTTGTCAAATGAGAGATTGCTATCAACTTGGGTCCCCAGGTCCCTAATTACTTCTTCTGTACTTAATGGATTTCCACCTATGTGGTAATTTGTGGGCACTTTGTTTTTGCCAAAGGGGATGACTATACACTTTTTGGCATTTAGCTTGAGGCCATGGCTCTGGCACCAGTTGTCTGTTTCTATGAGGCCCTTTTGGAGGATGCTTGTGTCGGCTGGAGAGTCGATTATGGCACCCAGTTTGCAGTCATCTGCGAACTTGGTCAGCCGCAGTCCTTCCGTGTTGGCCTGTACCTCCGAGAAATATATACCGAACAAGAGAGGTCCCAGGACTGAGCCTTGTGGGACACCACTTATAACTGGTTTGGAGTCTGACATGGCTCCAGCAATTCTAACCATGTGGGTTCTGTCCTTGAGCCAGTTTGCAATCCATCTAGTGACATAGGGGTTTATATTTAAGCTGGTGAGCTTATCTATAATGCCTGAGTGGGGTATTGTATCGAAGGCTTTTGCGAGGTCCAGGTAGGCTGTGTGGACCACCTTCCCCTTGTCAATGGCCTTGGTGACTGTTTCAAAGAAATCAACCAGGTTTAAGAGGCAGGATCTGCCCTTAACAAAGCCGAACTGGGTAGGATCCAGTGTTTGTAGGTCCCCAATATCTTTATTTATGAGGTCCATGATGATCCTTTCCATAGCTTTGTAGACCAAGCTAGTCAGGCTTATGGGGCGATAGTTTCCAGGATCCGTTGAGGCACCACCTTTATGGAGAGGGACCACTGTTGCTGTACGCCACTCTTTGGGCACATATCCTGTAGTAAGGCTGAGATTGAACAGTAGTTTTATGTTTGGGTTTAGCTCTTCTTTGAGTTCATGTAGGACGCAGCCGGGACACCATCTGGTCCCATTGATGCTGTGTTTTTGCTTTGGAGAGGGCGGCTCTTACCTGAGCATCTGAGATGTCAGGGGGGCAGCACTCTGCTGGGATAGATATTTGCCCTTTTGGTGGGGAGGGGGGGAGAAGTTTGCGCTGAACCTGTCAGCTAGGATGTTGGCAATGTCTGTGGGTTCGGTGTATTTTTTGTCATTTTGGACTAATTCTGAGCATATCTGGGAATTACCACCCAGGTTCCTAACATAACTAAAGAAAGCCTTGTGATTATCCTTAGTGTCCTGTGCAATTTTTCTCTCGAAGCTGGCCTTAGACAATTTTATGTGTGCCCGTAATTTTTTGCTAATACTGATCAGTGATGCCTTCTCTTTTTGGGATTTTGCTTTATCATTTAGTAGCTTCCTCCTTCTATTGTATAGTTTGTTTATGGCTGGGGTCCACCAGACAGGACGTCTGCCTTTGGAGGATTGGGTCTTGGTTTTATTTGGGATCGCATGATCCATGCATTCCTGAAGGTGTTCATAGAATGCGTTTATAAAGGATTCTGCGGTCTGGGCTGTATTTTCCACAGGCCCGGGGGCTTTGAAGGATTCCACCTCAGTTTTGAGGAGTGTAAAATTTGCTTTAGAGAAGTTTTTCACTGTGGTTTTCTGGGCAGGGGGTGGGGTCAGGATGTGAATATCCAGTGAGATTAGTTTATGGTCTGATCTTACCAGTGAGGGATACACTTCTGGTCTGGAGCATAGAGTCCCCATGTTGGTGATGATCAGGTCCAGTATGTTTTCCCCTCTTGTGGGAGTGGTAACAAGTTGTTCCATAGCATTTGAGTTTATAAATTCTAGGAACCTTTGGGCTAGGGTGTTGGAGCTAGAGTAATGCTCCCAGTCTATGTTTGGGTAGTTGAAGTCGCCCAATATAATGGTGTTTGGAGAGACCTTCATATTTTCCAGTGTTCTCAGGAAGGCCGAGTGGGGTTCCTGGTTTTGGGAGGGTGGTCTGTAGCAGGCTATAAACTTGAAGGCAGTTTTACCCACTGTTAGTTGCACATGGATAGTCTCTGATGCTTCATGCTTTGCCACCAACCTGGAGGTGTGGGTATCTTTGATGAATATCGATACTCCCCCTCCTTTTGTGGTTCGGTCCAAGTTTTGGGGCCGAAAAGCATGGTATGAGGTATAACCTGGTAGTGCTGGGGTGCTCTCGGGAGCCATGAACCAGGTTTCTGTTACTGCACAGATATCGATGTTCTCCATGCTAAGGAGAGTTTCGAGTGCGTGCATCTTGAGGTTTAGACTTCTGGCGTTGAGTAGCATTACTCTTAGTTTCTTATCCCTTGTGATACCTATGGAGGTGGGTTTGTCTTTTGAGCCTTGCCTAAAAAAGGCACTATGGGGGTAGTAAGAGCCTTTGCCAATATCCGAAAGCCCAGGGGTGACAGGTGCAAGCCGTCCCTAGCGAAGCATCGTGGCTTGTCGAGCATATCATCCCAAGCTGACAGGCATTGGATCCCCTTTGAATGACACCAGTACTTAAGCCAATTGTTGAAATTGATCATCTTGTCTTCATATTGTGGCATCATTCTTGGTGAGGGTAAGATGCTACTCAAGGTCAGGGTCATACCGGCCTGGGCTACATGCTCAGAGAGCTCCTTTATGTCTCTTTCCATGTAGTCCAGGGAGGTACGTCTCAGGTCATTCACACCAGCATGGACAATGACTGAGTCATATTTGTACTTACCTTGGAGTGACCTGAGTGCTTGTGTTATGTGGCAGATCCTAGCACCCGACAGGCTGCTCACCGTGACCCTCTCCTTGTTCAGCCTGGTGAGCGGGACGTCAGTGTGCCTGACGATAGAGTCACCTATTACAAGTGTATCAGGTGTGTTGTTTAGTCTTAAGGGCTGTGACTGTTTGGCACACTGGCTTTGTGAGATATGTGTTGCACGTGTTTTGTTTTGGGGTAGCGGCTGCTTGGGTGTCTGCTTTGGAGGTCTCTGCTGCTTCGGCAGATCTTTATTTAGAGCCTCGAGTATGTTTTGTGTGATTATGTGTTTGGTTTGCTGTCGTGGTAGGTCTATGTGAGACTGGAATTGTAGTGAGTATGGTTTCCTTCTCCTCCTGACTGGTTATGCCAGTACTGAGTTGAGAGAGCTTAGCCTCCAGTTTGGCTATATGGTTGCATCTCTCACATGTGTTGGAATTTGTTGGGAGGAGGAGAGGGTTGTCTGTGTACATGAGGCAGTTGTAACATTGCCTCAAGATTCCCAGATTCACCAGCTGGACCGGAGAGGAGATTGACAACTGACTTTTGGACATGCTAGAATAATATTGGGAATTCCTTAATAATTGAAAACCAAGGCCAGTGGGGAGTGAGGGTGTAGTGCTTTTAATTTTTAGTGCTGACTTATATAATTGCTTTAGTGAGCAAGTGCCAGGTAACTTAAGTGCAATGTGTTACAGGTAACTTAAATCAAGATGTTGATCAAGATCTGATGCAGAAATGGTTAAGGAAAGGTGAAGTTAAACTAAAAGATGAAATGTTAATATTGTCAGCCCAGGAAAGCAAACTACATACACGTTGATTTACAAAGTCCATTGAGCATGTGGGAGAAACTGACAAAAGCAGAACTGGAAACAGCTGCATATCATGTTGCTGGGGAGTGATATACTAATGGCAGAGGGCCTGTATACTGAAAGACATAAAAATAGATGCGAGAAAACCAGATATAGTAGTCTGTGAAAAGAAGACAAAAGTTACACTGATCATTGAAATTGCTACACCCAGTGATTACAGTGTCTTACGTACAGAGAGACACAGAGTCATAAAATAATAGGATTTGCAGGTGGAAACAATGGCAGTGTGGAAGAAGGTTTCCCAGACATTTCCAATAATAGTAGTAGAATGGGTCTCATAAGAAAGTATTAACAGTTGTATTTAGCTATGCTCTTGATACATGTAACTCTATATGAATTGCAGAAGGAGTCATTTCTAGACACATTGCTGGTTCTGCGAAGAGCACTTTTGGCTAACGTCAAAGATTGAAACAATATTAATTTCATGAACTTTAATCATACTTTGACATAGGAATGGGTTCCATTCCCGTCATGGTATTAGAAACCCAAGAGACTTAGAGAAATTAAAAAAGTCAGAAGAAAACAATACTTCAAAAAATACATACTGTTTAATGTTTTTGGTTCACAGGATCATCTCAGATCCTGTACAGTGCACTTTCCGTAGTATGTACTTAACCATAAAGGGCTCAAAGCTGCCTTAGGACATTACGTGCCACCACAGTATGTACATAACTTACTTTATCTTCCCTTTTGTTGCTCTTTTCACTGTCTTCTTCTACCTTACCCAGTCCATTCTTATATGACACACACACACACACACACACACACACACACACAAAGACTTGCATGTGTGTGCTCACACACTCACACGCACACACACACACACACACACACACGCACACACACACACACACACAAAGACTTGCATGTGCGTGCTCACACACACACACACACACACACACACACACACACACACACACACACACACACACACACACACACACACACACACACACACACATCTTTTGAATGTTTATATTTGCTGCAGCACTTGTTGTATGATTTCATGTGCTTCCATGCAAAAGTTTATTGAATCAATAGGATATGGTAGTTAAGCTTTTGATTTTGTAATTTGTCCACTCCAGCTATGAGGGATTTGAAAAATGTTTTTGTTTGTTTAGAGCAAGTTACTACTCATAGCTTGCAAAATGTTTTCCAATATAAGCAATTCAGAAAGAAAACATATGCTCTTCCACTGGGAATACATGCAAATTAGTAAGCAAGTATACCTAATGGGACAGTCCCAAGCCTGCAGCTGAATTCAATGGAATTAGCAAACTTACACGTTCAAACCTTAGGACAAGTTTACATAGGTTCATAGGTTCATAGGTTCATAGGTGTGTACTAGGTTATCGGCCCTTGGGCCTATGTAAGCCTAGCCCAAAAAGATTCCCTGGCATCTTGCTGCCTGACGTTAGTTCCCAGTGCCCCTATCAAGCAAGGCCACTGAAGTGATTCCTGGGGTGAATTTTCTATTGCCCATCCACTCGCCAAGATTTCTCTTGAAGAGGGCTAGTGAGGTACTCTGCTTGACATAAATGGGAAGTCTGTTCCAGAGCATGGGTAGTCTCTGGGTTAGGAACCTGTCCCTCCAGCATGTTCTGTTTATTGTGGTAATGAGGTTGAGGTCCCTGGAGCATGTGGCACAGAGGGATTGGGATTTCTTCAGATGTAGCATATCTAACAACTGTGGATCAGACATGGCTTTGTAGGTCAAGCAGAGATTGCCTCTAAGTATGCAATATGAGACAATGTCTGTCCATACAGGGCATGTGTTTAAGGCCCAGAATCCTCTTAGTGAGGTATTTTTCTGGCCTTTCCAGTTGTTGTAGGTGTCTAGTGAGGCACATGACAAATGGGGTGTTGTATTCTATAATAGGTCTGATGAGGGATAAGTAGAGAGAGACTATGACCTTTCTTCCCAGATGAAAAATCCTTTGTAATGAGATTTGCCACATAGAATGACTTTCTGACCACAGTGGCAATGTGGTTGTCAAAGGAGAGGTTGCTGTCAACCTGTGTCCCCAGATATTTTATCACACCTTCGGTGTTTAGTGGACTACCATCAATGTGATAGTTCATGAGGACTGAGTTTTTCCCAAAGGGAACGACAATGCATTTTTTTGCATTGAGCTTAAGGCCATGGTTCTGGCACCAGTCATTGGTTACAGCGAGGCCTTTTTGAAGAATGTCTACATCAGTGGTAGAGTCAATGACAGCTCCCAGTTTGCAATCATCTGCAAACTTGGTCAGCCAAAGTCCCTTTCTATTGGCTTGAACTTCAGAGAAGTAGATGCCAAACAGGAGAGGACCCAGGACTGATCCTTGTGGGACTCCACTTGTAAATAGTCGGTAATCAGATTTGGAATCTGCTACTTTCATACTGTGGGTTCTATCAGTGAGCCAGTTTGCAACCCACGTTGTGACATAGGGGTTTATGCCTAGTTTATTGAGTCTATTTATGATTCCTGAGTGAGGGATGGTGTCGAAGGCCTTGACCAGATCGAGGTAGGATGTGTGAACTACCTTGCCTTTATCCACAGCTCTGGTGACAGACTAGAAAAAGTCTATCAGGTTGAGCAGGCATGATCTACCTGTAACAAATCCAAACTGTGTGGGGTCCATTAAATATGCATTCTATTATAGTCAGGGTGCCTGTTTAAAAACACCCTTAAAAATAGTTTTTATAGTGCTCACACTTCAAATATATATACTTACATTAAGCAATTCAAGTACAGATGGCCACATATTAGACTCTGCTTTATTGTTTGATAGCAGATGTAACTGATTGTATTAATCTCCACTTTCTATCCCTCACCATTTCTTTAGGTTGAAAGTGAGATCCCATTCTTCCACTTTCTAATGCAGCTCTCCTAAGGCCACCCTCTTACTAATCATCTGCTTTTTCCTTTGAAGTTTTTCTCACAATGAAGACTTGTGCCATTTCCCATTTATTTACATTTTTCTGCCACGTACTGATTGGATGAAAATGTAGAACATTTGCTGATTGATATTGCATGCTGTCCACATTTTAGAAGCTACTTGTGGCACATACTTACTCTGGGCACTGCTGCAAGTTTGAAAAAGGGTGGACATACCCACTTCAGCTGCAATCCACTCATCTGCATACACAGTCACAGAGAGAGTGTCAATGGTGTTTAAAGCCATGGAGGACCCCTCCTCATGTTCAGAGGGGGAGCACTCAGACCATGCAGCTTCAAGTTCATCTGTAGAGAAGGCCATACTCCCCTCATTTTCTCTGGGTGGATGTCCACCCTGGATGCTGAAAAAGATTGTCAAGGTGCTAATGCACTGTAACTCGAGTACCTTTTCCTTATAATCATCATCAGCCCCTATACATGTGCCAGCATCTGGCATTTGTTCATCCCCAGTTTCTAAATGTGTGCAGTGGCTACCCAAAAAAGGACACACTGGACTGAGCTTGGGCACCTGTGTCAAGACCATGCATCTACTGCATGCATATTAAGGGTGTCCATGCAAGATGTACTATACAATCCCAATGTACCTCTTTTGCCAACCTGAAATGGTTGAATACCTGATGTTCCTATAATAATATGTATGCAACATATATGCTTTCATCAGTCTACAGTATCTATTGTACAGAAATCTGCTGAACATTGAACTAACCTAGTGCATCATCCTCAGAGATGTGTTGGGATGTGCCCATTCTGCAGTCATTGTACACTCTGCAATAAATGATCCAAGAGTGATTATCCCCCCTTCAGGCACAACAAAAAATTATCTGGCTTTGTCAGTCTGCTGTTCATTGATCATCACCTCCCATGACCATGATATCATCTGGTATGGAATATGCCTTTGCTTTGACACATTGTAGTATGTCAATAATATATTTACAAACACAGTTGTATTTATGTCATGATCTACTGTTTGCCACATTAAAGGGTCATCAATGCATCATTTTCCTGAGCATATCTAAACATGGCTACATTGGTTTGTGATTTACTTTGGAGCTGACTGGTAAGAGAAGTTTTATTTGAATTTATATTTTATTTGTTATCACTGTTTTTCTCTGTTTGTAGGTAGGAAGGGCTAGCTTGCTAACAAGATTTACTCTGATTCATATTTTGTTATTTTACCTTTAATTTCACTTTTGTTTTTTAGAAAGGGATAGGTTTTAAACAGGCAAGCTCTAACCACCCCCAACGGGCCTAGACAGACATAAATTCACACAGACTGCAGAGAGGAAAATCCTGATCATATCTAAACAATCCTACCTTGGTTTGTGATTTATTGATCTTTACTGTTAAAAAGAAGTGCAACTGTGAGTGATAGTGACTTGTCTGTCTTGCAGAACTTGTATGGTCAGAACAACTTTACTGTACATATTTTAGTATTTAGTTGTATATTGCTCATGTGATTTTTTTTGTCATAGAAGTTGATTTAAGTTCTCTTTGAATTCTGTGGTTACTGATTTTGATTATTCTTTTCTTTAACAATATTTTATTCATTTGAAGCTGAACATGGATTCCTTAAATGAGTATGCAATAAACAATTTGCTAATGCACAAATATCTTGTACAGTGTAATAAATGCTATGCATATTTAAAGGTAACAGCTGATAACACTGGTGATCTATGTTTCTCGTGTCAAAAGTTGGATGATTTGTTTACCATTGTTAGAAGTAAATCTAGACTTAATGATGATGATTGCACCTGTGTAGTTGGCATGGCTTGGAGAACTGTTGTTTCATATATTAATGACTGGACTGATGAAATAAATAATGTTAGGCAAAGAACAAATAGAACACATTTAGGAAATGATGCATCTATTGTCTGCAAAGATCATTCAACACCTATATAACAAGACAATGCCCCTGACAACTTTGGAATCCTGGATGCAAGTATTCAGCAATCTGAGGATCCAGTTTGTTAAGACGGAAACAAAAAAGAAAGAAAGAAAGGAAAAAGTTCACAACAAATAAAAAGAAAGAAAAAGAAACTGATAAATGTCTGTAAACAGAATAAGTATTAAAAAGGACACTGCTTTGTTATGTAACACAGATTATAGGAAATTATAAAATGTTTCTATCTGAAAACCTTCAGTCTACAGAAAAAAAGCATAATTCTTCCAAAAGAGAAGGTAAAAAAAAAATAAGCAAGGGGCAGGTGAAAAGGAACAAATCAAAATTGAATGTGGAAGGACTGAAGAACATTGAAGTGCTTACCTCCGTGCAAACTCGTGCAAACCCGCTTACAACTGTTTTGAAGTGCCTCAATCACTCTGTATACACAAAGAAAAAAAGAAGAGAAAGACAGATGTTTACTGCATGGCTCAAGCTGTGGATTTACAATGCCAGCTGGATGAGAATTCAATACACAATGAAAACAGTGGGATTAATAAGACTAATGGTGATGAAGATCTATCCTTCGTAACAATTGATAGAGCAGATATTGCTGTATTAAAAACTGAAGATGCTTCAGAGCTGGTGAGCAAAGATATTCTTGTAATTGGACATTCAATTATTAGAGGAACTGATATTATATTTGCAGAGAAGATAATGAACATCAAATAGTGTTTGCCAGGAGCAAAAATAGAAGATGTGATGCAGGCCTCGGAACACCTTAACGTAAAGAATTACGGATACGTTTTTATTCATATCAGTACAAATGATGTCATCCACAAGGATTCTCTTACTGTTAGAAGGGAACTGACACAGATAGCATAGCTTATACTGGTGTTAGGATGTATTTTCACAAATCACCTATAGAAAGGATAGTCAGGTTATTGTGAATGAAAAGATTTTTTGAGTAAATACCTACATGGAAAAAATGTCCTGTTTTAAAAAATGGAAATGTGCAGAGCATCCAAACGTAGTTTTGGGCAAATGTGTTCAGACAGGATGGTGTGCATTTGTCAAATCAGGGAAGAGAAGATTTTTAGCAGATATTTTGCATTATTTGACAAATACTAGGCAGGATTTTTGCCAGGTCAAAAATTTAACAGTTCACAGACAGCAACAGTTGACACATCTCTGATAGTTGTTAATGCTAGGAGCATTAATAATATTTTTTTATTGGAAAATTTTCTACATTCCTACAAGATTGATGTTGTTATTGTTTCTGAAACATGGTCAAAGAACAATGACGGGAAACCAGTTCTGTCAGAGTATAAATGCTTTTACTGTAACAGATATTCTAACAAAAATTCAGGTGGATGTGTTATGGTAGGGATTAAAGATAGTTATGCGACCTGTGATTATTACATGTTTAATGATAACACCAGTACTATAGACTGTGTAACTGTGACAATAAAGGCAACCCTGGACCATATAACAATTGTTGGAGTGTATAGGCCACCAATGTCAAGTGCAGATGTCCTAGAGCAATTCATACATTTCTTGCATGAAACACAGGAAGGTAGGCTAATATTAGCTGGGGACTTCAGTTTACCAGAAACAGACTGGAAAATATTGATTCAACAACATTAGTAAGGAAATTATTCGTATATTCAGGAACAACAATTGCTTTAGATTGTAAAAAAAACTACCAGGGGATAAACATACTAGACATTCCCCCGGATTTATTAATCTTCCATGCAGGACTAGCTTAGTCCTGCATGGAAGCGACCGTTTAGGAGCAGGACGGTAGCGCACCATGCATATTAATGATGTACGCTGCCCGAGCTCCTAGGCTTACACCGAGTGTGTAAGAGTGCAGGGGGCATGTCTGAGAGCAGAGCTCTCAGATGAAACATGCCCCCACAATGCAGAACAGCATAAATGGGAATGCAATGAGTGAGACCACTCACAGATAACTGCATATCTCCACCAACAGTCCCCTTGCGTATAAGAGCAATAGAGTATAGAAATAAAATGAAGAAACCTTTTTTTTTTAAACATCCAATTACAGCTAACCGTAGGTGTGCGGGTGTGCCCATCGCTTAGTTACGGTTAAAGCAGCTTGAAAGGCTGAAGAGGATAACAAGGAATATATATGCAAGTGAAGCATCAGAGCAATAGTGTAGTAGGCAGAGCATTCACCTTACGAGCAGGTATTCCCGGTTCGAGTCCCACTGCAGCACATCCAATTTTACATGGCAAAGCACGTTATGACCAGTATTTTTGTTGCATAACCCACTAAATATATATTTGTGAACTGGAATACTGCAGTAAATGCACATGTGAGATGTCAGTGTCATAATGAATAAGGCACTAGTAAGCAGGTCTAAGCACCAATAAGCAGTAGTAAGCATATTTAAGCACTAGTAAGCGAGCGTAACCCCGTTTGCATGGCGGTAAGAATTGCCTACACTGGATAAGCAATTCTAAAGCTAACTCTCTGTAAGCAGATATAACAGCAGGTTAGCAGTGCTTACCGTTGCACAAACCTGCTTACAACTGCCCAAAAGTGCCTTAATCACTCTGTATCCAATGGCCCTTGTGCTGCCCATCAACAAAATAAACAACCATGCAGGTCTCGAACCCAGGACCATATACACCATAGCTCCAGTAGTTACCCATCACAGAAGTACAGAAAAATGAGGTAGTAGCAAACAAGCCCTCACCATAGTATAACCAAACTGAACCTGTGAAAGGCATCAGTATACAGTCATATGTGCCATAACCCAGTACATAACATAAATATGTGAACTGGAGTACAGCAGTAAGCCCAGAAGTGAGGTGTAATTGTAATAGAGAGTTGAAGTCCCCAATAAAACACAAGGACCCAACAGAGTGTACGTACACATCAATCAGGGATACCAGGCATACATATAAGGTGTAATGAATACTAACACAATGCCAAAAAGGCATTATAATGAAAGTCTAATGTAAGCAATGCTAAGCATTGTGCAGGCCAGCTTAGGAGGCGTGAGCAATGTGTAGACCAGCTAACTCATTATGCCCAGTGGTATACCCCTTTAAACAATGCCAACCTTAGGTAAGCAGGTTAGCCTATAGCTTAGCCTTTTCAAAGCTGGCCAATCACGGAAAAGTGAGGGGAAATCGGCCCTACTTAAACCCAAGAGGCAAGAATACATCTCATAACTGGGTGTAGCTTCCTCTTGATGGCACTATGGCAGTAAGGGGAGAAGGATTGCACTTCCTGGCACAGTGCTGGTGCATACAGGAGACCAAGGTCATGGCAGGACTCCTAGTTAAAGACCATGCACTGAGACTGCTACAGGGTTAATGGGAATATCTATGCATGCTGTTATAGCTAACCCTGAAATGTGTTGACTATTACTAACCCATATATGATGATGAAATCTTAACACTATAGCATGCTTGGGAAGGCCGGTGCCAGCAGATCCACCTGTCCCACCTCAGCTGGCCGTGGCACCGGGCACCAGCATGTCTGGGGCCCAACCATGGACCTCCTTGTCTGTTGGTCTTGCATTGCCATCGGGTGGAACCGCCTCAGAGGATGGGGCTCGCCCCCCTGGGAGTGGGCACGGACAGGCACCTGTCACCCTTCGCCAGGTCGGGGTCATGGTGCTTAGAGCGATCAACGAGCAGTTCGGTGATATTTTATGCTAGCTCGAGGGCCGTATGTCATGATTAGAGAGTCAGCCTGGCTCTGCGGCTCAGCACCCTGCACAGCTACCTTTGGGGCTGTGAAGGTACAGCGGTGACTGCCCATGGGTGGGGAACTCAGACTCACTGTTACCACTAGGGGGCTTGTGGGCTTCCAATATCCCAACACTCCTCCTCATCAAGGTGTTTAGCCCCACATGTTTCATATACCGCCCCTGTATGTGTCTTGTGTGTCTTGTCTGTTAACTTACCCAACCTACCTCTGCAAGTATACCTACTACCCATCCACAACATCCCACTCTCACCTGAAAAAAAAAAAGAGCAATCTGTTCCCACAAAAAAATCTCACCCCATACATAGCTGTCCATTTCGCACATATGTCCACTGGACACATGTAATCCAGTGTAATTGGCATCACAACTTATTATTGTTGTCCTCACCCCTCTCCCAGGGGTTTGAGTGTTCAACTCTACCCCCAAATTCAGTGTATATGCACAGCTGTTGCTGTAAAAGAAATAGGCAGCTATGGACCATCCCTACACTCTTCCTGCACATTCCTACCTATTTTCCCTACTGTTTTTCTCTCATTGTGCCCCTTTTTAACTACTTTCCTATCAAACTTTTTTTCTTTTCTTTTAATGAAATTAGCTTGGAGGTAAGCGAGAGTAAGCACTTTTGAGCAGCAGTAAGTAGGTCTAAGCCTGTTTGCATGGGGGTAAGCACTGCCTACACAGATTAAGCAATTTAGAAGCTAACTGAGTATATGAAACTGTAACCGGAAGTTAGCAGTGCTTACCTCCGTGCAAACTCGTGCAAACCCGCTTACGACTGCTTTAAAGTGCCTCAATCACTCTGTATCCAACAGCCCTTGTTCTGCCCAGGAACCAAATAAACAACCTCTGCAAGGATCAAACCCAGGACCGTGCTGACCCTAGATAAAGTGATTTAAAACTAAGCCACTCCAAATATAAAAAAAAAGCTGATGTGTTCAGAGACATATCATCCAGCCCAGTCATGCAACAGTACAGAGAATGTATACCAACATTTAGATGTGTGTGTGTAAATACATTAATATCTAAACAGATACAACATACCTATATATGTAGATATATATATATATATATATATATATATATATATATATATATATATATGTAGAAATATATACATATATATATAAATATATATGAACATATATACATGCAAATGCCTACATCAACACATATATATGTCTATAGCTATATGTCTACATATACACAGCAAGTTACATATATGTAATGTACGCAGATATATATCTATGTAGGTATATACGGACATAGCTTTATATATATATATATATATATATATATATATAAGCATATATATATATCTATATAGGTATATATGGCCACACATCTGTAGATAGCAATGGTAGATTAACAAAAACATACATGTAAACATGCACCGTTAATGGGGTTGCGAGACACCAAACAATATACGTCTTGTACGAATAGGCATACCCCCCACAGCCAAACACGTCTGCCCTACAATACACTAACAAGTTTTGCATATCCCATAACTAGGACCTGACACGACATGGGCACAAGATGTTAACAATACTACATCCCACCTGTATGATGTCAGGCTGGTATTGGTAACATATGCAGTACAGTCTGCCTCCCATAGGAAATGTAAAATGTGGAAGATATAAACATCCCCAGGATACATATACACAGGCACATATATGCAGATACAGTTTTATATACATATATATGTATATATATATATATATATATATATATATATACCTATCTATATATATATATATATATATATATATATATATACATGTGACTACACATACACACGCAGAGATATGTACAGTAAGATACATATGTAGAAGGTGCACACAATATGGAACAGCCACTATGTCTACAGTTAACACCCTAAGAACTGGACACTGAATGAGCCACCCATACAAATGACATTTGGTGCCTGCAACATATACCCACAGAGAGGCCATAGGATAAAACACCATACACAGGTTTGCAGAAATGTAATACCTTTATTTGTGTACTATTACACATGTATATGCCATGTTACATAACTGTTCAAACACTGACATCCATATCAACAGAGTAATCCAACACCCTAGCCCAAAGGTTCCTAGAATTTATAAACTCAAATGCTATGGAACAACATGTTACCATTCCCACAAGAGGGGAAAACATACTGGACCTGATCATCACCAACATGGGGACTCTATGCTCCAGACCAGAAGTGTATCCCTCACTGATAAGATCAGACCATAAACTAATCTCACTGGATATTCACATCCCAACCCCACCCCCTGCCCAGAAAACCACAGTGAAAAACCTCTCTAAAGCAAATTTCACACTCCTCAAAACCGAGGTGGAATCCTTCAAAGCCCCCGGGCCTGTGGAAAATATGGCCCAGACCAGAGAATCCTTTATAAACGCATTCTATGAACACCTTCAGGAATGCATGGATCATGCAATCCCAAATAAAACCAAGTCCCAATCCTCCAAAGGCAGACGTTCTGTCTTGTGGACCCCATCCATAAACAAACTATACAATAGATAGACGGAGGAAGCTACTACATGATAGAGCAAAATCCCAAAAAGGGAAGGCATCTCTGATCAGTATTATCAAAAAACTACGGGCACTCATAAAATCGTCTAAGGCCAGCTTTGAGAGAAAAATTGCACAGGACACTAAGGATAATCACAAGGCTTTCTTTAGTTATGTTAGGAACCTGGGTGGGAATTCCCAGATATGCTCAGAATTAGTCCAAAATGACAAAAAATACACCGAACCCACAGACATTGTCAACATCCTAGCTGACAGGTTCAGCGCAAACTTCTGCCCCCCCTCCCCACCAAAAGAGCAAATATCTATCCATGCAGAGTGCTGCCCCCCTGACATCTCAGATGCTCAGGTAAGAGCCGCCCTCTCCAAAGCAAAAAACACGGCATCAATGGGACCAGACGGTGTCCCGGGCTGCATCCTACTTGAACTCCAAGAAGAGCTAAACCCAAACATAAAACTACTGTTCAATCTCAGCCTTACTACAGGATATGTACCCAAAGAGTGGCGTACAACAACAGTGGTCCCTCTCCACAAAGGTGGTGCCTCAATGGATCCTGGAAACTATCGCCCCATAAGCCTGACTAGCTTGGTCTGCAAAGCTATGGAAAAGATCATCATGGACCTCATAAATAAAGATATTGGGGACCTACAGACACTGGATCATACCCAGTTTGGCTTTGTTAAGGGCAGATCCTGCCTCTTAAACCTGGTCGATTTCTTTGAAACAGTCACCAAGGCTATTGACGAGGGGAAGTTGGTCCACACAGCCTACCTGGACCTTGCAAAAGCCTTCGATACAATACCCCACTCGGGCATTATAGATAAGCTCACCAGCTTAAATATAAACCCCTATGTCACTAGATGGGTTGCAAACTGGCTCAAGGACAAAACCCACATGGTTAGAATTGCTGGAGCCATGTCAGACTCCAAACCAGTTACAAGTGGCGTCCCACAAGGCTCAGTCCTGGGACCTCTCTTGTTCGGTATATATTTCTCGGAGGTACAGGCCAACACGGAAGGACTGTGGCTGACCAAGTTCACAGATGACTGCAAACTGGGCACCATAATTGACTCTCCAGCCGACACAAGCATCCTCCAAAAGGGCCTCATAGAAACAGACAACTGGTGTCAGAGCCATGGCCTCAAGCTAAACGCCAAAAAGTGTATAGTCATCCCCTTTGGCAAAAACAAAGTGCCCACAAATTACCACATAGGTGGTAATCCATTAAGTACAGAAGAAGTAATTAGGGACTGGAGACCCAAGTTGATAGCAATCTCTCATTTGACAACCACGTGGCCAAAGTGGCTAGAAAAACATTTTATATAGCCCACCTAATCATGAAGGGATTCACATCTAGATCAGGGGAGGTCATCGTGCCTCTTTACTCATCCCTCATCAGACCCATAATTGAGTACAATGTCCCTTTTGGGATGTACCTTACCAGACATCTGCAGCAACTGGAAAGACCCCAAAAGTACCTCACCAAGAGGATCAAAGGGCTCAAACAGATGCCATATGCTGCCCGGTTAAAGAAACTCCAGCTCTACTCAGTGGCATACCGCCTGCTCAGAGGCAATCTGTGCCTGACGTATAAAGCCATGTCCAACCCGGAATTAATGGACATGCTACACCTCAGAAAATCCAAATCCCATCGAGCTATGCGCTCGAGAGACTTGAACCTCAGCACTGAAATAAATAGGACATGCTGGAGGGACAGATTCATAACCCAGAGGCTCCTTTCACTCTGGAATTAAATCCCAGGTTAGGCAGAGTCCCTCATTGACTCTCTTCAAGAGGAATCTTGATGAGTGGATGGGAGATCGTAGGTTTACCCCGGGTATCACTTCTGTGTCACTGTTAGACAGAGGCACAGTATACTAACCTCGAAAAAGGGCATAGCAAAATTAATTTAAAATGCGTGGCGAAAGCCAAACACACTCTGGCTAGGCTTATAAATGCCCTAGGGCAGATAGTCTAGTATGAACCTATGAACCTATGAACTGTGGAACAGTTATACTAATACAGTAGTCTGGAAAGGTCCACAACTGTTGCTGTCCAGGCCAAGCCCTCCAAATCATACAATAGTAAAGACAGACTGGGCTACAGGATACCACACAATCAACAGTAAGTGATGAAGGTGTATAGTCCAACAGCCTCTATCTACACTCTGTACACAATCACTAGGTGGTAAAGACTTCAGTTGACCAAATGGGATGTAAGTGTTACATAACTAGGCATAACTGAAACCATCACAGGCACACTGGCAAACAGAACTGTCTTTATGGCAGAAGGCAGTAGACCTGCAGTAACCCACTTTATGTAAGTAATGTCAAGATAGGTGAAATGTATGGTATTGTACATCCAGATACCTTAAGGCAACTCACCCCTGATACCCCCACATTTTGTAACAGCCTAGGTTATGTATGGTGCATCCCCCCTAGACTCAATAATACAGGGCCATATACCACTGTTACATACACTGGCCTCTGGAGTGCATATGTGCACACATGTATTGTGTAGGTGATGGCCACACATATATGGCCCCAGCCCCACCATATGTGTGGGGGATACAACAGCAGTGGACTGCTGGCAGGAATGGCAGCATGATATATGTATATGTTCATATGTATCACTATCTGTAGACAGATAATGTTCTGTATATGTATATATCTGGGTGTGTATATGCATATCTATGTACATATACACACCCATCTATATATGTCGATATGTACATGTGTAATTATCTATATAGATATCTGGATAATCATATGTACATATATATTCACCATATGACCTGAACATGGAGTGTAGCCCTACCTCAGCCCCTATAGTCCCAACTTCATAGTGCAAGGGGATGTCAGGTATGTATAGTGGGTATATTAGTAGACTATTGCTACTGTAACAGGGATTGTCTTCACAGACATGGTGTGTGTGGGAGGTCACATCTGCTTTTCACATGTGCTCCATTGGCTACTGGCAGACATCCTAAGGACATCATAGTACAATACCACTGCAAGCACATAATGCTCCTGTGGACTACAGCAGAGATATTGGCCAATAGATGTGGACATTCTAATACACTCTGTACAGTCCAGAGGTATACATAGAACCCCTTAGTGCTGAACATGTGGACCAAGACTGACAATATGGATGTTAACAGCCATGTAGATGGGTATAACACATAACGACAGGTGTACATCCACCCCCATAGGTTATGCATTGACACACCCCTGTCTGTCCTGACACATAATAACTGCTGATACAGAGGTGCCATGGCCACATACTACCCACTAGATATTGACATACATCTGTACAGCATCCCACTGCTCTGTCAAACATACATGACTGTTAAGGAAGGCCTGGCAGCAATACATCTGGCAAGTATCTGGACATGACATCTCACTGGGTAAGTACACTAAGCTGCTAGGCATGTAACAAAGCACTGTGCAGGCTACAGGCAGACTGGCTCAACACTGGCCTACATCTCCTATGGGGGAATGCACATGTACCTGCATATATAGCAGGCTCTACAGGCATATCACAGCACAGGGTAAGATACACTTGTGTGAAAGTGGATAACCACAACCAATGTGAACAAAGTCACAGCCACATATGGTAAGCTAGCATAACATTACAGTATAAGGACTATCTGTCCAACACTGTCCTCATATGTGCCACTCACACACTAACCCTACATATACTGGGCCGCTACACAGTGTGGCCTGATGCCTGTCTGTGGTATGGGACATGTGTGTGTAATGGCCCTAGAAACATGTAAGCCAATACTGTAACATACACTGAAGAGGCATGTAACATCAGATAGGATGGGACCTAGAACAATGACATCTACCACAGTCTGTACACAGACCAAGGTACATATTAACAATGTGCACACTGTTGACATTCAGCATAAGTACACAGACCTCAGTACTGTACAAACAACCACAGAATGTCCAGGCTATGTCATCAAATATAACCCCTACTGTACATAACATGTGTAGCAGTCTGATATCTCACTGGCTTGTTATCAGATATGATGACGCTAATTATGGTGTAGAGCACATAAGCACCTCTTAATGCATGATATATGTACAAAGGGTGACAGAGTTGTGGCTGGAAGCACATACACAGGTCCAATATTTACATGTTGATGTGATAACATCATGCATTTACTGTTGTAACAGGGTTTGTCGTAACATATGTCCTATGAGGGATATGAAGTCAGTAGCTGTCATGGCTTTCACTATCTACAGACTGCAATCCTCACACTACCATCTGCAGTTCACAGATACATGGTCTGTGGGTAACACATGAAACCAAAGTCAACACACACTGCTCAGTCTGCAAATGACCCTACAGGTGGGGAGTCCTCATAAACATAGAACTGACACGGCAGGTATTAATACATGTAGGACAGCCATATCCGCACAGACTCTGTTAAACCAACATTACTCCGAATGCAGTATAACAGCACTTACAGTCTGTAGCCAGGTCAGGCACATCCTCCTCCTGTATGTTGGCCTGTTTCCACAGTGTATGTTGTCTGAGGTAAATCTCCAATCCATCTGAGATGCTGTTTGCCAAACAACTGATTGAGTTCCTGCTCACAGTGAATGAAAAGGCCCAACACCAACATGATGTTCCTAGATATTGGAGTGTGTTTCCATGAAACTGGCTGTGGGAATGTCACCACAGCTGTTCTACATGCAATCAGCTAGGGGAGGGCTGCAATTCGTGCAGAGGCCAACAGCTGATCATGAACATTACCTAAAATACACATGCTGCTGCCTAAGCAAAGCAGGTGTAGGTCTCCACATCCACCAATGAGGGAGTGAGAGAGGCAGACAGAGACAAAGAAAAGTCAGGGAGGGGTGGGAAAGTAAAAACTTAAGCATGTTTGTGTCACACACCTACCAGCATAGGGTATCAACCCCCTGACGACTCTGTAGTGCTATCATAGTTCTATGCAGTTATTGGATGCGCCACATAGGTTACCTGCTGTGGAGCCCTCAGAACATATATGTGATGGTGAGTGACATCTGCAACAGGGATATGATAACTATATGGTAGGTGAAGTACACATGCCTGTCCACATGAACAGATGCCAATGTCAACACAGCCATGCTCTCACAGGGACACACACACATTGACACACTTGGCAGGGCCAGGATTACAACTCATCACTAGTGAGATTGCCACAACGCATTACTGTGCAGGTATCACATGCACCACATGGGACATACAGAGGTTATATGGGAAAAGGGTATGGGAAGGTGTCTGACATCAGACAGCATGCTTCAGTATGCCAAAGGTGGTTGTAGTGAGTGTGGATGTGATCATAAGCATCATACAACACATGCAAACACACAGGGTGCAAGTACTGACATGCATGGGTGCATTTCTGCATGGGTGTGTGGTGGTCGACTGTGCCAGATGGCTATATAAGGCTAGGTGATGGGTATACCTTGGCATCAGGCCACATGACAATGGTCAGCACTGTGGCTCAGGGCTGTAGTTTCTGCATTTTCCCATACAGGTGGATATTGTATCCCCCATCCAGTCACCTGGGTGACTATTGTGTGTGGCCAATGCTGTGCATTGCTAGCCATGTATGTGTTCCTTAGTCCATGGCATGGATGGTGTCTGGGATGTGCACACCTCCCACATGCATGTACAGTGACATGTGAACCTGTACCTGGGGTGTCTGGCCCATGTTGTGTACAACAGATTATCATCAGATGTGCCAGTCCTGGCCACCTGTGGTGGAAACTGATAATGGACAGCAGGTTTACCCTGCACCTACACTGATAGCATGCTAATGGCATTCCCTGGTGTGAGTGGCATCTGTCCGTACAGGGCATGTTTTCAGGCATGGTATGTCCTTTGTGGGTCACATGTGATGGCACCACAGGTGTTACATGTGTCCAGTGGGGAACATGGGGAAGGTGCACTGTCTACATTTATGTGCCTATTGGACAGATGGACAGGGTGCCATGCCCTCTGTAGCCCACTGCAATCACTCCATAGTTACTATCAGCGGCCAATATGCAGTGTACTACCCACATATTGGCTGTTGCCCAGGCATGTGTGTGTGAGAGAGACATGGGTTGAGAGTGTACTCTGGGTAATACTGGGGTTGCTAACTGTGATTACCTGGCCTTGATGTCACATGTATGGGTATGGATTTGCACCCCAGCTTCTTGGCTATTTCACATCTGTTACCCCTGTACGGTGGACATTGTGATATATAGTAGGGCCACTATATAAGAAATCTGCAAAACCCACTCCACATTGGGACCAGGTGTTACACACTCACACCCACAATATGAGTTACAAACACACACACCTGTCATGTCTGGGAGTAGAACCCCTACATAACTAGTTTATTACACTACAGCACTACGCAGTTATAGTATGTGTCATGGAGATTACTGGAGTACTCCTTCCACAAAGGTGTATATCACATTGGATGACATCAGCAGGATTGCCTAAGTAGGACATTCGAATTGTAGTGTTGTAGTGAGTGTGGCTAAGCTAAAATGCATTGCTCCCTACACAGACAGTGAGACACACAAAACATCCATGACTGACATGTGTGGGTATAGAAACCCTAACAGAGGTCTATATCACACTACAGCATGTAGCTGTTATAAGATGCACCATGGGGATTACTGGAGAACTTCTTCCCCAAAGGTGTATTTCACAATGAATGACATCAGCTGGATTTCCAAAGTAGGGCATTTGGAATGTACTGAGTGTGACTAGCCTACTATGCATTGCTCCCTACAAAGATATTGAAACACACACAAAACATCCAGAACTGCCATGGTTGGGAATAGACCCCTACCAGAATTCTATATCACACTACAGCAGTACACAGTTATGGCATGTGTTATGGAGATTACTGGGATACAACCTTCACAGAGGTGTATTTCTAGGTGGATGACATCTACAGCCTTGCCAATGTTGAGCATTTGAATTATAAGGAGTGTGACTACCTTAAAAAGTATATACACAGACAGACACACACGCACACTTGCCAGGACTGTGATTAGAACACCTGCCTAACTAATTTATCACCCAACAGAAGTACACAGTTATAGGACATGCTACAGAGATTACTGGGTTACAATTTTCACAGAGGTGTATTTGTAGGTGGATGACATCAGCAGCCTTGCCAAAGGTGAGCATTTGAATTATAGGGAGTGTGGCTACCCTAAAAAGCATTGCTCTCTACACAGACAGAGTCAGTTATACACACACACACTTGCCATGTCTGTGACTAGAATACCTACTTAATTTATCATACTACAGCAGTATGCAGTTACAGGATGTGCTACGGAGATTATTGGGTGACAGCTTTCACAGAGGTGTATTTCTAGGTGGATGACATCAGCAGCCTTACCAAAGTAGTGCATTTCAATTGTAGGGAGTGTGACAACCGTAAAAAGCATTGCTCTCTACACAGACAGACACACACAAACTTGCCAAGTGTGGGATTAGAACTCCTACCTAACTAGTTTATCACACTACAGCAGTACGCAGTTATGGGATGCACCATGGAAATTACTGGGCTACAAATCTCCCAAAGGTGTATTTCACAGTGGATGATCTCAGCAGGCCTGTCATTGTAGGGCTATGGGGAGGGCAGTGTGTGTGCATGGGCCATAACCCATTCATCTAGAGGTTGACACACCACATGCGGGCACACACAGGGTCATATTTCATGAGGTACATCTATACAGATGCTAGATGACATCTTCCTTGTACAGTCATGTTGCACAGCTAGCACGTGCACCACATAGTCTGTACTGCTGACAGATACCAGTGGCTAGTATCTACAGTGAGTGATATCTGAACCTCATGTGGTTGTGGCTCTTTGGCTGTGTGCTGGGTGGGACAGGCCTGGATGGCTTCTTGTCACAGTTACCCTCTTCCACACATCTATGTACCTCTACCTTTGGCTTATTATAGTGTGTTGTCCTTATATATATATGTCTGTCTGTATTCCTGTCCACTGTGTGTGCAAAGCATGTGTAGTGCATACTGAGGAGTGTCTGCACTAACATCTGCGACTGCCAATTATGTCTGGTCCACTTGTGTTTGCAGACAGGGCATTCATGTGTTTGTGTGAGTATGCCCAGTATGACCTTTGGTGTGCTGTTGACTGACATTGCCTTCATTTCGCTAAGTGTGTGAGCATGCCCAGTATGCCTGTCTGTACTGAATGTGTGGATCAAGTCCAGGTAGTCTATATTGCAGTGCTGACCTATGTGTTGTACACCTACAGGTAGCATACCGTTTCTGCAGGGTGTCTGTCGATCACATGACATTGACTGTTACTACATTTCTACATGGGATGGGGGAACACGTGCCTATTTCTACATTTCTTCACAGGATTGGGAGGGCACACCTAACTGTTACTACAATTCTATGTAGGATGGAGTGAGGCACAACTGACTAATTCTACATTTCTACTCAGGCTTTGGTGGGGGGCACACCTGCCTGTTACTACATTTCTACATAGGATGAGTTGGGCCACACCTGACTATTTCTTCATTTCTACACAGGATTTGGGGAGGCACACCTGACTGTTACTAGATTTCTACATAGGATGGGGTGGGGCACACCTGACTATTTTTACATTTCTACACAGGCTTTGGAGGGACACACTTGACTGTTACTACATTTCTACATAGGATGGGGGGCACACCTGACTATTTCTACATTTCTACACAGGCTTTGGAGGGACACACCTGACTGTTACTACATTTCTACATAGGATGGGGGGCACACCTGACTATTTCTACACATCTACACAGGATTGCGGGGCACACCTGCCTGTTACATGTCTACGTAGGATGGGGGGCACACCTGACACCTGTACACATTTGCTTTGACTGTACTGGTATGTCAGATACTCCATTTCATTCTGTAGTCTTGCCTATCATGCTGCCTAGAGGCATACCAGTGTACTACAGATGTTAGCTTTCATTTACCTACATATTAGTTTCAGACTTCCTACCCTTCAGAACTGACATCCCATTGCCTGACCTGCTGTCATCTGTCTGTGTAGGCCTAGTGGGAGGTTACTCATAGGCATCACTCAGAGTCCATAGCAAAGCCTTTGTTTGTGTTTGTCTACACCTATCCTACTGGCTGTGACTGTTGTTGGGTATGTGAACCCCCCCCTGACTGGCATGTGTGAGTCACTTACCTTGTGAGTGTCCCAGTATTGAGGGTGGTGCTGCAGGGTTGCCCATGTCAGATGCACATAGTACACTCCCTACACATGATTGAGCACAGGTAGTGTAATGTTTGGCATCCCTTTTACTGTATGTGAGAGGCAGAGAGAGTTGTCATTCCCTGAGTCCCTCCTGTGTCAGTGTATGTGCTATGTGTTGCCTCTTTGCCAAGGCCAGGGCATACTGGGCATGTCTCCTTCTGCCTACTGGGGCAGGCTTAGGTTGTTCCTCCTCCTAGTCACTCTGTGCTTGTGCAGGCCTTGGCAATGGTGGGGGGTTGTGTGGCCCTGCCCCGTGCTGTTCCTGCTGCAGCTGTTTCTGCAGGATCATATTGTGTAGCATGCCACATACAAGGACAATTTGGATACATGCAGCTGGTGAGTACTACAAGGCTCCACCGGATGTGTCCAGGCACCGGAACCATGACTTAAGCATCCCAAACACATGCCCTACTATAATTCTGGTCTTTGCATGTGCCTCATTATAGAGTTCTTGTTAGGGTGTGTGTGCATTTTTTATGGGTGTCATCAGCCATGGCTCCAGTGCATATCCAGCATCCCCCACTAGGTGATCATCAGGGATGTTCCCATTGGCAAATGTCTAGTACAGCTGTGTCAGATGCCAGATGTGGGAATTGTGATAGCTTCCAGGGCAGCTAGCACACACATTCATTATTATCCCCTGGGCATCACACATGACCTGGCAGCTGATGGAGGGGAAGCCCTTGCGGTTGATTAAGACCCTACCCCGCTCACCGGGTGGTGCCTTGATGCATATGTACGTGCACTCTATAGCACCCACTACCTCAGGGTATTCTGCTATTTGGTGGAACAGTTGCATATTGCTGGCCAACGCCTCATGGGTTTTGGGGAAATATACATGCTCACCGACATGTGCTGACATGGCATCCAGGAACTGGTGGAGTAGACTGGATGCTGATGCCTGTGAGATCCTCATCATATCCCCAGTTGGCCTTTGGAAGGTACCTGTAGCTAGTATTCTTAGGCGTACACATACCTTGGTATCCACTGGGATGGATTCCCCTCTGTTAGTTCTGTGGGTGAGGTGTGGCAGGCACAGCTCAACAATTTGCTGTAGGAGGTCCCTGTCCACCCTATAGCACTCCACTATCTCCAGCTCATGTAGCCCCTTGTAGGTTAACCTGGGTCTGTACACTCTTCTCCGTGTCCTTACTATGGGTTGGTCGACAGCATTCACATTCTCACCACCCTCAGCCTCTTCCACAAGTTGTTGTATGATAGCTATTGCAGCCCGTATCATTTTGCTGTTGTGAGTATTAAAAGTTCCCCGCTTGTTTACACCAATGGTTTAGAGTGTGGGAGAAAACAGAAGGAAAGGTGTTTGCATAGTTTATAGTAGTGTTCTGGGCTGGGCTGGTCTGCTGCCTGTGTAATTGGCTGCTTCTGATACATTTCACCTGCCAGCTATACTAGTTCTCCTTGATTAGCTTCCTATTGCTGTTTTCCCTTCCCATTGCCTTCCTGTTTAAGCCCAGGGGTGCACCGCGCAAACAGAATGCTCAAATGTGCACAGTGCTGCTATTTCCTGGTTTAACTTTTGTTTTCTGCCTTTAAAGCTCAGTGTGCAGCGTGCACATCCACTTAGGCATTTTAAAGAGTGCTGGGCAGGTTTAGACACACCTCCTAGCTTAGCTGTGCTAAGCTAGGTGCAAACCCAAGCCACAGGGCTCCAATCTGCTTAAAGTATGCCTGACCCAACCTCCATGATGTCACCTAACTCCTAGGCTTGCACCAAGCTATTCCTACTCTTACACTGTTGGGACCTGACTCACATACTGGGGAAAACTGGGATTCACTATCCTTCCCCTCATTTGCATAGGATTGCCTGCTAATGCATAGTTACATGTCTCACACTGAGCCTAAGCCCTTAGCAACCACTACTCACTGGCCATGATGTCATCTGCCTACCATTGACTTGCATGGCAGAATACTGATTTTAGTTATAATGCTTAATTTAGGTTCATTTTGTTATGTTACCCCCGATCCTCTTTGCGCGCCACTGCCCTACGCTTAAACAGCCAAGATCCAGCTAAAAAAAAATGGAAGTTGCTTTTTATATTTTTTTTTTACTGTTTGCAATGCCAATGGCCTTATACTTGGCCATTGGCATGCTTACTACATGATATGCAGCCTTTATTTGGAGCTGTCACAGCTCCGTTTTGGATTTTGCAGAAATGTACTCGGTTACTAACCGAGTACATTTCTGCAGATAGCACTGGTCCTGCACGGATGGTTGCAAGCTTCCTGGATTGCAAAATCACCTAATTTGCATAGATTTTTCCTGCAGATGGGGTGATTTGTATACAAGGGCTTAGTCCGTGCAGGATTAGTTCAGGAGCACTCATGCATGCCCCTGTAGGCTGTTCCTGGATCGCACGGCAGATATATTGCCTGCTAGAGCTCCTGCACCGATCTTGCAAGCCGTGCAAGCTTTAGAGAATCCAGGGGATTGTTTGTGTTCCTAAAGAAATTACTGTTATTTCAAGTCAAGTTTTACCACCGTTGATGTGCAGTGATCATAGGGTTATGAAGGTTAATTTGTTGCTAGATAACTCTGCCAAAATGAAATCTAAACCAATGAACAGAAGGTTAATTACAGATTATATGGAAGCAAAACAGACACTGTTTAAAATTAACTGGGGTGAGCTGTTCAGTGGAAAAGCAGCAGATGAAGTGTGGAAAGTTTTGAAAGAGAAATTGAGTGCAAAAAAATAAAAAAAAAGTTTAACATCAGTATCTAGGCATATAGCCTCAGGGGGATATATTTCCATAACTCATTGCATCCGGGTAATGTCTACAGGTGCATCTGCAGTTAACTCCTACTAATGCCTCTAGGAGTCAAATATTGCTTGATCATATTTGCATCAATAATTCTAAAACCATGCTATATAAAAGATTTTAAAAGATTTCATCTTAAAGCTTACACAATGGCAAACTCAACAGCATTAATATTTGACCTCTGTCTAGTGCAGGTAAATAGATATTAACTCTTGTTTTTATGATATTAATTTATATAGATATATTTTTCATATTTTTCTAAACATCTCAACAATCAAGTAACACAGACATATCTCCTTAGCCTCATATGAAAGCTCTTAGCCAGGTGAATAAAATGCTGCTAGCAGTATGTCTGTAACTTGACTGGTTGCTGAGATATTGTAAATTGTTTACAAAATATTACAAATGTAATAGTTACTTTGTTTACTGTGACTTATAAAATTTGGTTTAAGGCCTAGAAACTAAAGAATATTATCACAATAAAAATAGTTTGTGCAAAAGAGTTTGCCATTGATACTTCTTCTCAGATGGTGCAATGGTACATTGCTTTGATCATAGTTTACAGGGCCCTGGGTTCAAGACTTGATGGGTCTTATTTAGAGGCGCAGGAAAATAACCTTCTTGGATGGCAAAAGCCAGGGAACCTTGTTGGCTAGGCTTACATAGGCCCCTGGGCCGATAGCCTAGTACCTATCTATGAATCTTTTTCATAACCCCTATGGTTCCAGAGATATGAACATTTGTTTGAAATGTGAGAACATAAATTTGATTTTGTCAAAAGGCTTAGGCTCCACCCATGGGAAGTTACAGTGCAGACTTCCTGAGATCCATTGGAGAGAATGAAATAAGAACAAGATATCTGATTAAGGTGAGAGGCAACACATATAAGAAATGGAAGAGAGATTGAACTACAACTTTGAAAACTGAAATAAACGAGATGGACAGACAGATTAAGAATAGTGTGAGACAAGATCAAGGAAAATTTGAAGAAAATTTTTATAAACATATTGAGCATAATAGGAAAACTTTTTATAGATGCATAAGATGTGGAAGGAGTAAAGACACACAAATTGCTAAACTGTGTGCAGATTCTAAAATGTATTCTTAGACACAACATATTATAGATATATTTAGAAAATCTTATGCAAAACAGTTTGGCTCTACAAAGAGGGTGATAAGTTATCCTAGTGACATCCAGGTAACCCCAGATACTGCAATCAAATTACATATTATTATAAAAGAACTGCACAAACTGGATCCAAACAAAGCACAGGGATGAGACGGAATTAGTAACAATGACCTGAGAACACTTCAGCAAGAACTTATGGTACCATTATATATATTATTTACTAGGTCATATAAATAAAGGAGAAAGTAATATTAGATCAATTGTCAGAACTGGATAGGTTGTGACTTGAAACCATATATCAGCATGCATATGTTGAAAATAGATCTATTACCACCTGTGACATGATGTTCTAGAACAATATAATAACAGCTATGAATGAAAAATTGTGCTGTGATGTAATTTATATAGATTTAACTTCAGCATTTGACAGGGTCATACACAAAACACTGATCAATAAGTTAGTACAAGTAGGTATTGATGTACTCTTGATAATATGGATAGCTTCATTGCTTACAAATAAAACATGGCAAGTATCATACAGCAACTGGACAGGTGAAATCCTTGGTAACAGTCAGGGTGTCCCACAGGGCTCTGTTCAGGGCCCTTACTTGTTTAGATTGTATCTTTCAGAGCTAACTTTTTCATCTGAGGTGTTCTACAGTCTATATGCAGATGACCTGAAATTGGGTACACTGATTACATGTGTTACAGATAAGGCATGTCTGCAGAATAATTTGACTAAATTGACCATTTGGGCACAAGAGAAAAATATGCTGGTAAATACATCAAAAACTAAGCATATGAAATTTGGGAGACATAAATTGAAAGGTGAATATTTAATAGAGCACACAGTGATTGAAACTGTAGACTCATTTAAGGACCTGGGTATATGGGTAGATTCAGGTATGAGTTTTTTTAATCGTATCAGCCAGTTGGTTAATGATAGTTATAGAACTATAGGGTGTATAAAAAGATTTATAAAGTCTAGGAAATCAAAAATGATGAAGTCATTGTTCATTAGTTACATTAGATCCAAACTTGAGTATGAAATAACAATATGGAAACCCTATAAGAAAATAAACATGAGTAAACTGGAAAGAGTACAGCAGAAAGCATCTGTGGATGTGAAAATTTAAGTTATTATGAAAGACTAAAATATCTGAACTTGTACAGTGTCTCATAGATATCTAAGAGGAGCTCTTTTTGAGGTATATAGGGCATTTAGAGAAAACTACCTCTGGGAATGTTTGGGGTTATCAAAACATACTAGAGAATCATCAGACAACCTATGTAGAATATTCTATAGGAATGAGAAGTGTATTAATTGTTTCTCTGACAGAATAGCTAATGCATGGAACAGACTGCCAAATTACATTAAAGCAAGTAGTAGTTTAGATATTTTTAAGAACAGCCTGGACACTTATTATGGGAACAAATGTTTTGGTATATTGGTAAAATAGAAGGGCATTAATGCCCATACTTGAAATATTTGTATGTATGTATGTATTTTCTCTTGGTTTAATTTCTCCAAGTCTTTTGGGTTTATAATACCATGATTAGAATGGACTCCATTCCTAAGTCACGGTGGGATTAGAATTCATGAAATTAGCACTGTTTCAGTAACTGATGTTACCAAGAATGCACTCATCAGCACTGCCGTTTGCTCAGAATTGCATCCTTCCATAATTCATATAGAGTTGCATGCACTGGTCGGATATCTGAGTATGACTGTAAATTCATTTTTATTAGATCTCTTGTTCTTAGTACTATTGCAAATGTCTATTCATCTTTCCTCCTTGCTGGTCTTGTTTCTGCCCGGGAATCCTGATATTTTATAACTTTGTGTCTCTCTGTATGTAAGACACTGTTATCACTGGGTGCAACAATTTCAGTGATCAATGTTACTTTTGTCTTTTTTCTCACATCTGTTTTCTGAACTGTTGGTAATGGGTGATCCTATGTGGTATAAACTTTATCGTTCTCTATAATGCTTTGTATTTCATCTTTCCTCTGTTTTTCAATAACTTCTATAATCTAGTGTTTGCACAATCACCAAAGCAGCAGTCTTGCCACACTGTTATGCCTTTCAGTGTACAGGTCCTCTGCCATGAGTGTATCATACCCAGAAACAAGATGTGTGATTGTTTCCAGTTCTTTTTCACATAAGCTGCATTTGTTTGTTTCTTCCACCTTTTCAATGGATTTTGAAAACAATGAGTATGTAAGCCAATGTTCTGGGCTGGCACTTTTGGCACATTCAGCTGCTGTCAGTTTTTTGTCCACCTCTGGTTTGACTTCCATTCCCAGCTAATGCCAAAATGCTTCTGGTAAACTAAGCAGAGATGTTATCTTAGACTTCTCCTGATGTTTTTAAATGTTCACTATATTTGGATCTGATTAAGTCAGCAGATATGGATGCTGCCCCACAATTGCAGATCTATGTAATACTTTTTGAGGGGGCCCATACCTCCTTCAGAGAAAATGCCACTGGCAATTTGAGCCACCTCAGTAGGTAGGGGAATACATAGTCATGCAATACATTGATTTTTATATAGCATTCAATAAGCCTGAAGCATTTTTTTGTTGTTGTCTTGTTTTCTTGTCCAGTTAATCCCATACTTTTTGGGGCCAGTCAGTTATGTCAAAACTGTAAGTTAGATCAGGAAGAGCAAATTGATTTATAGCTTGGACTTTATTCCTAGTTGCCAAGTCAGTTTTAAATATTTGTTTTAATTTTCTGAAATATTCATTCCTGAGCTTTATTCTCATTTCTTCATCTTTTATTGCCAATCCTTTACCTATTCCCATATATCAACACACTCACTCCTGCTTAAGTCCCTTTATACCATATTGCTTTCCTAGGCTGATATTTTCTTAGTGCTACAAACTTTCCCATTTTTGTTGCTTTTGCACATTTATCAAGACCAACTGTCATTCTTACATCATCTGAGAAAGGTTTATCCATTTGCAGTTTTGCTTTCAACTCCTCATCTGATTAAATACATAGTTTTTTTTAAGTCGGTCACAAAAAGTAGATGAGAAATCTTTAAACAAGGTTGGTTTTTGGAAGCCAAACCATAGCTATTGCATAATCTGTCAATAAAAGTTGAATTGGTTAAGAGTAAGACAAAACTGCAGTAGTGGCAATGAATCACCTTTGAATATCCCCTTTTGAATTTTTAGTTAGGTACTGTGCTTGGACCTGGTATTTTCCTGTTAGAAGCTTTTGAATTTTGTCTCATGTCCTGCACATTTGAACTTCTTACTGTTTCTTTTAACTCTTCTAGCCATTCAGCATCTTTGTTATGTACCACAGATCCTTCATAAATATTGCTCCAAAATGTGTCTATTTCTTCTTTTTTAGTGGTGTTTCTATTCCTTTTGCTTTGTTTCACAGTTCTCTAAAAAGCCTTTTTGGGTCCACAATGAATTGCTTACTGTGTACTTTTCCTTCTTATTTCTCTGTATGTCTTCTAAGTGTTCCTGCTTGTGTTGAAATCTGATATTTATTATTGATGATGGTATAAGATGGGTTTATATCATAACATCGAAGTAGTAAAATTTTGAATGTTATAATATTGAACCCAAAATAGCGAACGCTCAAAATAGCGAAGCTGCAGAACATCGACTTCTTTCCTAGGGAAAGAATTTGGTGGGCTGCTTCTGCCTCTTCGCTATTTTCTCCACTGTGTTGCGAAGGTTACGGACTGGGTTTAGGTAAGTGTGCGAACGGACCAGATTAAGGTGAGTGTGGAAATGGGATAGTTAGGGACCTTAAGGTTAGGGAGTGGGTAAGGTGAGTGTGCGATAGTTAGGGACCTTAGGGTTAGGGAGTGGGTAAGGTGAATGTGCGATAGTTAGGGACCTTAGGGTTATGGAGTGGGTAAGGTGAGTGTGCGATAGTTAGGGACCTTAGGGTTAGGGAGCGGGTAAGGTGAGTGTGCAATAGTTAGGTACAGTAGGGTTAGGGTTTGGGTTAAGGTAAGTGGATAGATAGTAGTGTATGTACGGTTTAGTGTAGGGTTAGAAGTAGGATTTTAAGTGTATATGTGTGGATTGCTTTTTTGTGTGCTTGTGTTGTGTGTGTGTGTTTCTCAGAACAGTGAATTTTTTCCCTGGGAAAAAATTCACTGCTCTGAGCTTTTGATTATATGACATTTTGAAATTCCAAGTTCGAGCTTATGGTGTTCGATATTTTGGGATTTCGATTATGTGATATATACCCATA
Source organism: Protopterus annectens (assembly GCF_019279795.1). NCBI lineage: Eukaryota > Metazoa > Chordata > Ceratodontiformes > Protopteridae > Protopterus > Protopterus annectens. The sequence goes on from NC_056731.1 coordinate 155,838,565, forward strand.
TAAGATAGATCCTTTTACCATGTCTATCTTTCTAAGTATTTTTGATTATCTGTTCCTTTTTAATAGTCTTCTAACAGTGATACTTCTTGTCTTAATTGTTTTATAGTTTTCTCTAGTCAATGCTTTTTCCATGGTAGCATTTTACTTGTCCCCTTATTTTCCTTTATTGCTAGGTTTTTGTGGTAACATTTTTCCTCTTACTAGTTTAGCTGCTCAGTACTATGTCCTGTTTATTTCTGTTATATCATGTGAATTTATTTTAATAGTCCTGATTACTGCATTCATCTGCTTTACCAATCTTCTAACATTTTTGTCTTATTTACTTTGTGCAATCTATTTTTTTTCATCTATATTAATGTCTATCCATCTTTATTAAATCAAGTAGGTCTTCCCTTAGATCACTTTCTTCTGGACTGAAAGAGATTCTTCTTTTCTCTTTGTTACTTTTAAGTATTCTACAGAAAGTTTCAGAACAACTTCCTGTGACATATCCACTTCAGATGCACCCTGATTTATCTGCTGTTCCTTCATATGGGAACCCAGTTTTCTATCACTCTGCAACATCATCTGTGTCAAGGTTGCAACTGCTTCCTTCTTCTTTTTTTTGCTCTGCAACTTCAGCTGGACTTTTGTACTGGTCTTCCCAGAACATCACCATATGGAAAGTACTTTCCAGATGCCTTCCATTCCACATGCTAGTCCTTAACCCGTGGAACCATTGATCCTTTATGCTGTGGCATTGCCTGTATTATATTCTCCAAATTAAATCCTTCACTTCAGATAACCCATTACTTAATTTTCTGTTTGTTTAACTTCTACCTTACTAACCTCTTTTCTGCAACTGTTTTACTTATTGTTTTGTTTTGTGAAATTTTCCATATTCCAATGCCTTTGTTTTATTTCTCTTCAAATATTTTAGGAGCTGCTTTTTTGTATTGGTTTTCCTTTCTCCTTTGCAAAATATTTCACAATTCCAGATAACTTTTTTCTATCCCATGCCCATTTTTTCTTGTTTTATACCTTTCAAAAATCTCTGGGTTTTGTTCTTTATAATTTTTCACTTCCTCTGTTACTTCTTTTCCAGGTGTCCAAGCATTCTTCATCTACATAATATCTTCAGTGCATATATTGTATTAAAGAATACAAAAATGTATTTGTAACTTCTGACAGTTTTTCATGTGCAAGTATTTTTATTTTCACTAATTTCTGTCTTAATCTTTCCGCACAGTCTTTTCCTGGAAATTCTGGACTTCTTGAATAATAATAATAATAATAATAATAATAATAATAATAACAACAATACATAATTTCTTTGTTATCCTAAACAATCCACTGCATCATCCCTATGCCTCTTTGTTTTGGCCAGTCACTTTTTGTGGGTTTTGTGAACTACTTCAATGTTTGAAAGAAATGTACAGGAACAGGTTGTACTGTTATTGTCATTTACCTTGTTGACATCTTCCCAATAGGCATTGCCAATATATCTTAATGACTTTCTGTCTTAATCTTTCCGCTTCAGATGTGGGATGACAGTTATATGTAAAGGGGTAAACTAGTTGTACCATACTATTGTCACAGGGAGAGATATAATGGTGTGCTGTTCCAGTGATATAGAGGCAAATGTGGGACCATGTATAATGTCACACATTTGTACTTGTACACTCTCCACAGGGCTCATCCAATTTGTTATGACCAACAGGTATGCAGAGGGTGTGGCAGTCATTCATGCTACTAACATGAGAGGACATCGGGAGAAATGCCTGTAACACAGCCCTACCCTAGTACCCTAGTATACTGAGAAGGACAGTGTATGCACCACCACAGGCCACCTTATAGAGTAGAAAAGCTATATATTCAACATAATAGTGACAGGAATGTACAGGTAGAGATTGTTCTTATATTGCGGGTTATCTTGTTGCCAGTACACAAACTGGAAACAAATGAGGCATGGATGTTGAAAATGCTAGCATTTTCTAAAGCAAATTCCCAAGCAGTGGTGGACAATCTTAGCAGGAAAGACAAAAAGAACTTACAGCTTATCTTTAGAGTGCCTTGCAGTTTCTCAGAGCTGCCTGTAGGTCCAAGAATTGCTGCTATTCTTCTTAATACTACTGCCCAAATATCCACCATAGCTTCCAGACTGCATGACCATGTATGTAAAATGGCAGACACCATAAATGTGGTACAGTTTTGCACTGGTTTGCATGTGATGTATGCAAATTAGGGCAGATTGTGGGCTCCTTGATTAAACTGCAAGCCTTTTGTGATTGACATTCATAACTTTGATTACAAAAGGTAGCATTCATTGAAAGTATATAACCTTTTTTTAAGAAAAAGAAAAAAAAAACTAAAAAAGTATTTTTACAAGTGGCAAACCCAACTGCACACCCAGCATGAGGGTCTTTGCCCCATACCATGTTACTTATATATATATTCCAACTCTGAAATGACATAGGCAAACAACACAGGAACAAAAATCAGTGAATATCTTGCATGTGTCAGACAGATAACATAAATATTAATCAGTGAAAGAAGTACAAACAGAGTTTGCTTTAATTGCAGCTCTTGGTATTTCCCCTTAGAAGGTAAGAGCTTTTATATATATAAATAAAGAGACATACTGTGACATTTTGTTTGAAACAGGCCAGTATATGAAGAAAATCTTTGAAAAGTTTGAAAAAAAGACTGTGGGCAGGATTCACGAAAGCTTGCACGGAGTCTAAGAGTAGTGTAAGACTCCATGCAGCCTTCGCGATCCAGGAACAGCCCAAAGTCCGTGTAAGAGACAAGCTAAAACGTCTCTTACACGGAGTGGGCGTGGATAAGCTAGTCACCTCACTTGCAGCTGAATAGCATGCAAATGAGGATGATTAGCGATCCAGGAAGCCCAGAGCAGCCCGTGTAAGAGCCGTTTTAGCTGCAGAAATGTACTCAGTTGACAACTGAGTATGTTTCTGCAAAAACCATAATGGAGCCATGTCAGCTCCAAATAAAGGGTGCATATGTGTCAGGCAGCATGCCAATGGCCAAATATGTGGCCATTGGCAAGGTAACCTGATGCAATTATATTAAAAATATAATTATTTTTTTTCGGCGATTGCCGATGTTTAAACCCTGCGCTGTATAAAACATAAAAACGAAGGTTATAAACCCACAAATGTGGGTTTTATGCAATACATGGAATGTCAATGCAGGGAACAGCAGACCAAAACCAACATGGCCACCGTGTAGTGGTTGCTAAGGGGGGAAGCTGAGTCTAAGAGATGTAACTAAGCATTAGTAGGCAATCTGATGCAAATGAGTGTTAGGATACTGAATTCCACTGTCACATAGCAAATGAGCACAGTCTGAGTAGTGTAAGAGTTACAGAATGGGGAGGGACAGAGTAGGAGATAGGTGACATCACAGGGGGGAATGGTAGAAAGAAATGCAGTTCATTGGAGGTCAGAGTTACATGACAGATGACAGACAGATATCATGGAAAGAGGAGTGCCACTAGATAAGCATGAGAAAGTCAAGAAATGGAAGGTGTACACTGTTGCCTACACCAAAGTTTCTTGCTGGGCATGCATGTGCACATGTGCGCGCCATGAAGCGCGAGTAGGACAGTGTGCGCGTGTAAGGCCGACTGAGCATGTGGGAGCATGTTGGGAGATGTTTAACACTGTTTGCATGGGTGTGCGTTTTAATCCAAATAAGCAGATTCTGAACCATGTAAGCATGTGTGCTGCGTGTAAGCCACTGTGAGCGTGTTTCTGCTGGTTTGCACGGCTCTCCCTGAAGAAACAGAGAGGAAAAGGAAGCAACAGATTTAGTAGGAAGCTAGCAGGGAATACTGCTGGAGCTAGCAGGGAAAACAATTAGAAGCAGGCAATTACACAGGCAGAACAGTAGCCCAGCCCAGCACTTAAAACTCTGCAAACAGCAGTGCAGGATGTTTCTCTCAAGAGACACTGCAAGACAGGAGTAAGTTATTAGAAGTGAAAACTGAAAAGCTGAATTCAGAGCAGAAATTTTAGGGGCTGCCATAGCTGTCATAGTGAGACATAGGCGACTTGCTGAGGGTGGTGACAATGCAGATGGTGCCAGACAACCCACAGTGAGGAGACGGAGAAGAGTGTGCAGGCCCAGGGTCACCTACCACGGGTTACATGAGCTGGAGATAGTAGAATGCTATAGAGTGGACAGAGACCTCCTGCAGCAAATAGTGGAGCTGTGCAGGCCTCGCCTCACACACAAAACCAACAGAGGGGAACCCATCTCAGTGGAAACCAAGGTATGTGTTGGCCTAAGAATACTAGCAACAGTTACCTTCCAGAGACCAACTGTGATATGATGGGGATATCACAGGCATCAGCCTCCAGGGTACTGCACCAGTTCCTGGATGCCATGTCAGCAAATATCGGTGATCATGTATATTTCCCCAATGCTCGTGAGGTATTGGCCAGCAATATGCGTCTCTTCCAGCAAATAGCGGAATACCCTGAGGTAGTGGGTGCAATAGACTGCACGCACATACGCATCAAAGCACCAGCCGGTGAGCAGGGTAGGGCATACATCAACCGCAAGGGCTTCCCCTCCATCAACTGCCAGGTCGTGTGTGATGCCCAGGGCATAATAATGAATGTGTGTGCTGGCTGTCCTGGGAGCTACCATGATTCCCACATCTGGCATTTGACGCAGCTGTACCAGACATTTGCCAATGGGGACATCCCGCACGGACACCTAGTGGGGGATGCCGGTTATGCACTGGAGCCATGGCTGATGACACCCATCAGAAATGCACACACACCTGAACAGGAATGCCATAATGAGGCACACGCACAAACACGTAATGTAATAGAGAGTGTGTTTGGGCTGCTCAAGTCATGGTTCCAGTGTCTGGACACATCTGGTGGAGCCTTGCAGTACACACCAACTACATGTACCCAAATTGTCATGGTATGTGCTATGCTACATAATATGATCTTGCGAAAACGGCTGCAGCAGGGCCAGTCCAAACAGCCTCCCACCATTGCCAAGGCCATCACAGGCAGAGCGTGACTCGGAGGAGGAACAACCTGAGCCTGCCGCAGTAGGCAGAAGGAGGCGTGCCCAGTATGCCCTGGCCTTGGCAAAGAGGCAACGCATAGCACATACACTGACTCAGTAGGAACCCTGGGAATGATACCCCCTCTGACTCACTCAAATAATAACATGGATGCCTACAATGACATGACCTGCTCACAAACATGTACAGGGAAGTGTAATATGCGCATCCGACAGAGGCAGCCCTGCAGCACCACCTGAGGCATGAATGCCATGTGTTAAGTAATGTAACACCATGTACTATATGCACACCTGAGGACCCTGACTAACATCCTACCCTCACCAAGCATCATGCCACAATATGACAATGAGATGATCAAGTGCAATAATTGACTGAAGTATCGCAGTTAATCAAAGGAATCCAATGTGTGCCAGTCTGGGATGACATGCTGAGCATGACATGATGCTCCACCTGCTAGGACTGGCATGCACCTATCAGTGCAGGCCGTATGGATACTGGCAAAGGCTGTTGTTACCCACAGTGTGCCCTGAATAGGTAAGGCTCAAAACACAAACCTATCTCCATAGGTATCAGAAGGGATAAGAATAAGATAAGGGATAAGTCGAAACAGCAAGATGCATGCAGTCTAAACTCACCCAGTATGGAGAATGTTGATATCTGTGCTGTAACAGAAAACTGAGTCAAGGCTCACAACAGCACCCTAACACTACCAGGTTACACCTCATACTGTGCTGTACAGCCTCAAACAATGGAACAAACTACAAAAGGAGGGTGACTAGCAAGAATTGTCAAGGATAACCACACCCCCATGTTGGTACCACAACAAGAAGCAGCATGGACTAGCCATGGTCAAGTAACAGTGGCTAAAACTGCCCCCCAGTTTATAGCCTGCTACAGACTACTGTCCCAACACCAGGAACTGCACATGGCCTATGCTGGAATACATGAATATATCAAGTCCTCCAAACCTCATTATATTGGGTGACTGAAAATACCCAGACATAGACTGGGAGCATTATACTGTCTCCAACAGTGTAGGACAAAAGTTCATAGAATCCATAAACCAAAAGGCCCAGGAACAACGTACCACTCCCACAAGAGGGTAAGCATACTGGATGTGATAATCAGCAACATGGGTACTGGATGGCAAGACGAGAAGTGTATTGCTCACTGGTAAAACCAGACCATAGAGTAATCACACTGGATATACAAATCCTGACCATAGTCCCTGGCCAGAAAACCACAGTGGAAAACATGTGTAAAGCAATATTTGCACTCCTCCAAACTGATGTGGAATCCATTAAAGGTCCTGTGCAGGTGCAAAATATGGGCCACACCTCAGAACCTGTAATACAGCCATTCCATGAACACTGCCAGGAATGCTTGGATTATGCAATCCTAAATTAAAACAAGACACAATGCCATACACGCAGGCATCTGGCATGGTGGACACCAGCCATAACCAAACCATGCAAGAGAATGAGGAAGCTACTGCATGATAGAGCAAACATAAACAATGAAGTAATCACTGATCAGTAGTATGGCAATAAAATCTGTCCACACATACAATCCACTAAGGCCAGCCACAACAAGTTGAATCTCTGAATCCTGAGGCAATGTTGCACCTGCCCCAAGTACACAGACAACCCCAACTCCACCCAAGAAATACAAATATATGTGAGAGATGCAACCATCTATCCAAACTGGAGGCTGAGCTCCCTCAACTCAGTACTCCCAAAACTAGTCAGGAGAAGAAGGTAACCACACACACCACAAACACAGTCCCACATAGACCTATCACAACTGCAAACCAAACACATAAACACAGAAAAACATTCCCGGAGGCACAAATTACAAACACAGCACACCAACAGAGGCCTCTAAAGCAGACACCCAATCAAACAACCTCCAAACATAGCACATGCAACACATAGTACACAAAGCTGGTGTGCCAAACAGTCACAGGCCAGAAGGAGAAACAACATGCCTGATACAGTTGTAATAGGTGACTCCATAGTCAGACACACTGCTGTCCTGCGCACCAGACTGAACAAGGGAAAGGGTACAGCAAACTGCCTGTAGGCTGCCACAATATGCCACATATCAGAAGTATGCAGGTCACTCCAAAGCAAGTAGAAATATGATGCAGTCATAGTCCATGCTGGTGTGAATCACCTGAGATATACCTCCCTAGACTACATGAAAAGAGACATAGATGAGCTCTCTGATTATGTAGTCCAGGCCGGTATGACACTCACCATTTGCAGCATCATACCCTTACCAAGAATAATGCCACAGTACAAACACGGAATGATCAGTCATAGCAAGTGGCACACTTACTGGTGTCATTCCAAGGGGATCCAATGTCTGTCTGCTTGGGATGTCATGCTTGACAAGCCACGCAGCTGTTCTTGGGATGGCTTGCACCTGTTACCCCTGGGTGTCTGGATATTGGATAAGGCCTTTGCTACCTCCATAGAGCCTTTTGTAGGCAAGGCTGAAAAGACTAACCCACCACCCTAGAAAACATAAGTGGAAAGAAACATAAGGGTAAAGCTGACCAATGCCAGATGTGTAAACCCCAATATGCATGCTCCCAAGGCCATCCCCAGTATGGAGAACATCGATGTCTGTGCAGTGACAGAAACCTGCTGCAAGCCTCCTGACAGCACACCAGCACTACCAGGTTATACCACATATCATGTGTCATGGCCCCAAAACCTGGAACAAAACAAAAAAGGAGAGTGAGTATCCATATTCAGCACAGACACCCATACGTCCAGGTAACTGACAATGCACAAGGCATTGGAGCCCACCCATGTGCAACTAACTGTAGGCAAGACTGCTGTACAGTCTGTAGCATGCTACAGACCACACTCTCACACACAGGAACCCCACCCAGCCATCCTGAAGACACTGGACAGTATGAATGTCCCACCAAATACCAAATAAGGTACCACAAATTACCACATAGGTGGTAAACCATTATGTATGGAAGGAGTAATCAGGGACCTAGGGACACAAGTGGACAGTAACCTGTTATGTGACACTCACATTGCCAATGTGGCTAGGAAGACTGTCTACATTTGACACCGTATCAGGAAAGGATTCGCATCTACGTCAACAGAGGTCATTGTGCCCCTTTACTGTTATCTTATCACACCCATAATCTAGTACAATGCCTCATATGGGATGTACCTTACCTGACACCTGCAGCAGTTAGAAAGACCTCAAAGCTACCTCACCAAGATGATAAAGGGTCTCAAATATATGTCATATGCTGCCTGGCTGTAGACACCCCAGCTGAATGCAGTCACATACTGCCTACACAGTGGCATTGCATGCCTGTTGTAGAAGGCCATGCCCAACACAGGAGTAATGGACATGCTCCACCCCAGAAAACTCAAAGCCATCGGAGCTGTGAGAGTGAGAGATGTCAACCTCAACAAATAATGAAATAGGATGTGCTGGTGGGACAGATACATAATCCAGAGGCTCCCCACACCCTGGACCAGAATCCCACTCCATGTTAGGCAAAGCCCCTCATTGACACTCTTCAACAGGAATCTTGCCAAGTGGATGGATGATTGTAGAGTTACACTGGGGGTCTTCATTGTGTCATGCCCAGACAGAGGCACAGCAAAGCAAATCATAAATGGCCATAATATTCACATAGCAAGGGGTGGCAAAAGCCACACACACTCTGGCTAGGCAACAAATGCCCTAGGGTGGATAGCCTAGTATGAACCTATGAACCTATGAAGATACAAATTGTACAGGGCACTAAGGATAATCCCAAGTCTTTCACAACTGATGGTAGGAACCATGTTGGGAATTCACAGATATGCTCTGAATCACACAAATATCACAAACACACACACATATTGCCAACATACATCCTGACAGGTGCAGTGCAACCCCCCCCCCCAGAATGCAGAATATCTATCCCAGCAGACTGCTGGCCCCTGACATTGCAGATGCTGAGGTAACAGCCAGCATCTACAAAGCAAAACACACAGCAGCAATGGTATGAGATAGTGTCCTGGGCTAAGTGCAACATGGACTCCAAGATGAATGGAATGCCAACTCACACTACTGCTCAATGTCAGCCTTACCACAGAATATGTACACAAAGAGCAGTGTACAACAACAGTGGTCCTTCTCAACAAAGGTGTTGCCTGAATGGATACTGAAAACTACTACCCCAGAATCCTGAGAAGCTCGGTCTGCACAGCTATGGAAAGGATCAGCATGTACCACAGACATAAAGATATTGGGGACCTACTGACACCGGACTCTACCCAGTGTGGCTTTCTTAAGTGCAGATCCTGCCCCTAAACATGTTTGACTCAATTGAAACAGTCATTAAGGTCATTGATGAGGGCAATGTGGTCCACACAGCGTAGCTGGACCTTGTAAAGGCTTCTATACAATACCCTACGTGTTCATTATAGATAAGATCACCAGCTTAAATATAAACCCCTATGTCAGTAGAGGGGTTGCAAACCAGACCAAGGACAGAACAGACATGGTCAGACATGCTGAAGCCATGTCAGACTACAAACCAGATATAACTGGCATCCCACAAGGCTTGGTCCTGGGATCTCCCTCATCTGGTATATATGTCCCATAGGTACAGGCAAACATGGAAAGACTGTGTCTGAACGTTTTTGCAGAGGACTACAAACTGCTCACCATATATGATCCACCAGCTGACACAAGCATCCCACAAAAGGGCCATATAGAAACAGACAGCTGGTGCCATAGCCATGTCAGCAAGCTAATTGCAGAAAAGTGTATAGTCAACCCCCGTGGATATACAGTAAGTGCCCACCAATTACCACATAGGTGTTAACCCATTATGTAGTTAACATGTAATGACAGACCTAGGGACACAAGGTGATAGATATCCTGCATTGGACAAACATGTGCTGTAATGTTTACAGAAACATACCATATACCCACCTAATCATGAAGGTTGTCAGATCTAGATAAGGGGAGGTCATTGTGGCTCTGCAGTCATCCTTCATCAGCGGTACAATTGACTACAATAGCCACTGTGGGATGTACCTCAGCAGACACCTCCATCAACCGTAAAGCCCCCAACAGTACCTCACCAGGAGTATCAAAGAGCTTGCACAGATGCCATGTGTTGCCTGTTTTGCTGGTATCAGTAAACATGCTGCCCCTTGTACAATCTGAATGGCAGTGAGCTATGCACATGAGAGACCTGAACCCCAGCACTGACTTACATAGGACAAGCTGTACTGCATGATCCATAACACAGAAGCCACACCCACCCATGAGTGAACTCCCAGTACAGGCTACCCATAGAGTCACTTATCAATTTTCCTCAATAGGAATCTTGATGAGTGGATGGGAGATGTTAGCTTTATCCTGGGTATCACTGTCATGTCACAGGTAGACAGAGGCACAGTATACTAACCATGACATATGTCATGGCAAACTCCACTTACAATGTGTGTTGAAGGACAAACACACTCTCCAACTAGCATTAGACATGGACTAGGGCACATCGCTAGTGTTTGCAAATGTACACCTATGTTGTGGAATACACTACCAATGTTGGACAAGCCTGGTTTAAGTAGTTCATATCTGAACAGAATGCAACATGGTCAGATGTACACAACTGCCCCCTAACCAGGCTGTTGTGCTCACTATCAAAATGTAAAGCAGTGATAGCACTAAAGCCCAGGATACTGTCCACCACAGTCAAAGTACTACCAGTGCACTATACAGTACTACAGTGTTAGGTCAGTGTGAAAGGATGTTGACAACTGTATGCAAAGTATCCCATGCAAACACTGCAGGCACAGTATAATCCTGTTGTGTTCACACACAAAGCAGTTGTACAGTAACTACACAACATGACACACAACACACAACCATAAACAGGTGATATTTGTTTAAGTTCACACTCATCCACAAATGTGGTGGGCTGCAGAGTTCAACATATGGAATGCTCACACTGGGCATGCTCACACACTTTGATAAATGAGACATATGTCAGACAACATGCCATGGGAAGGCTGAACTGGGCATGCTCACACACTTAGGCCAAATCTCAGTTTAGCAGTTGGACACATAT